>NC_135497.1:299973424-300191053 GCF_052857255.1 Amblyomma americanum | reverse complement strand
CTTCACTCTCTGTGGAACCGTCATTAGTAATCAAGGTCTCGACAGAATCCTGTCTGGCGAGGGGGAAGCATATTGGAAGCACAAGAAACATACACTCGCCAAAGAAAAATATTTAACACATGACGTTTCGAGACCCGTACGGGTCCCTTGTTCGCAATAAGGATGGGCGGAATGGGCCGGTACTTATAAGCGGACTTGACTGCACAGTGAGTGGGCGTAGATATCGGGGAGATTCCCTCTCGTCCTGTTGATAGCATTCTTGGTCGTCTGTATGTAAAATGATTCGAGAAGTAATCGTGAAGATAAAGGTTTCTTCGTGTCCAAGATTGTGGCGTTCTCCCAGTCAATGGAGTGCTGCATCATTTGGGCATGCTCTGCAAGTGCGTTGGAGGAAGTGTGACCTTTCTTGACGTCATTCTTGTGTTCCCTTATTCTTCTTTTAAAATCGCCTGACTCGCCAATGTATGATGCATCGCAATCCTTGCATGGGATCTTGTATACAACTCCGGGGTAACATGTGCGCTCTAGGCGGTCCTTCACGTGACACAGCTGCTGATTCAGCTTGCTGGACGGTACGTGCGCAATTCGAACGCCGTATTTGGCAAATATTCGCGCCAGAGCCTCACTTGTACCCCGGGAGTACGGGACAGTCGCGCGTTTCTGTTGCCCAACAAACTGGGGCTGAGCAGGTTCCTTACAGCGGCGTTCTTGATTGTTTAGCATCTGACGGGGGTAGCCATTATTTTCAAGGTCGACGCGAACTTTCTGCTGCTCGGAAGAGAGAAGGCCAGGACTAGAACATAGACGACCAGCTTGCTTGAACAGAGCGGACACGACGGAGCGTTTGTGGCCTATGGGATGGGCAGATTTAAAATCGAGGTACTTGCCGGTATGTGTGGGCTTTCGGTATATGGTAGTGGCGAGCCCATCGGGAGTGCGGAGAACGAGAACATCGAGAAAAGCAATACTTCCGGCGGCTCCTTCTTCCATTGTGAACTGAACTGTTGGTTGAAAAGAGTGGAGGTGGTCCAGAAAAGGTTTGGCATCCTTGCGCTGAATTACGCAGAAGCAATCGTCCACATATCGTAAAAACAGTTTCGGACGAGTATGAAACGATTGTAGGGCCGAACTTTCAATACACTCTAGCGCGAGGTTGGCACAGGTTACGGAAACAGATGCACCCATGGCCGTACCAAACACCTGCTTGTAATATAAGTTGCTGAACACAAAATATGTGTTCTGAAGACAGAAGCTTAAGAGGCGGCACAGATCAACTGCTCCAAAAGGCGTACGGGATGGAAGTGATGGGTCTTCTTCCAGTGCCCTTTCACAGCATTCAACAGCGAAGTTTACTGGAACGCATGTGAACATCGATTTCACATCGAACGAGACCATGGTGTCTTCGTTGTCAACCGCCACGGCCTTGAGTTTAGCAACGAAATCAGCGGAATCTTTCACGTATGTCGGCGTACGTCCAACAAGAGGTCCAATAACCTGGTGCAGATACTTGGATAGGCTTTACAATGGGGAACGCGTGAAGTCAACTATCGGCCTGAGTGGTATGTCCGGTTTATGAATTTTAGGTAAGCCGTAAATAGCGGGTGCTGAGCTGTGTCACGTGAAGGACCGCCTAGAGCGCACATGTTACCCCGGCGTTGTATACAAGATCCCATGCAAGGATTGCGATGCATCATACATTGGCGAGTCAGGCGATTTTAAAAGAAGAATAAGGGAACACAAGAAAGACGTCAAGAAAGGTCGCACTTCCCCCAACGCACTTGCAGAGCATGCCCAAATGATGCAGCACTCCATTGACTGGGAGAACGCCACAATCTTGGACACGAAGAAACCTTTATCTTCACGATTACTTATCGAATAATTTTACATACAGACAACCAAAAATGCTATCAACAGGACGAAAGGGAATCTCCCCGATATCTACGCCCACTCACTGTGCAGTCAAGTCCGCTTATATGTAGCGGCCCATTCCGCCCATCCTCATTGTGAACAAGGGACCCGTACGGGTCTCGAAACGTCATGTGTTAAATATTTTTCTTTGGCGAGTGTATGTTTCTTGTGCTTCCGTCATAAGTAACCAATGCGAAGGGCGCATACATAATGTGCTAGCGCATCTACGTCGCACTTAGTTTTAATGAAGTAAATCGGGTGTTAATTTTTTCTGATCGCTCCAGTCTTAACTCTAGTGGTTATGGCGCACGCACGCACGCACAAACACTCGCACGCACAGGCTTGTGCTTGGTACACTGCAGAGCAATGCGCTGTCAACCCAAAGCAATAGACAGTTCACAATCCTAGCACAGTGAACAGAATGAAAGAATGAAAATACAATCAACATAATTCACATTCTTTGAACAACTAATAGCCCATTAGTAAAGTACGTGCAAAGTAAAAGGCAAATTTCTGGCGAATGAACGCTATGTAAAGTGCGAGAACAATAATGTAAATTACAAGAAAACTCAGCAAACATTGTCGCCGCGATACCCTATCTGAGCTTTCAATGCAGATTTTGCAGCATTGATAAAATCTTAAGAAAGCGCATCTGCTGGCAGTTCTTTAAAACAGTGAGGGATGTAACACTGTCGGGTCCTTTTGACATTGTTAGTGTAAACCCTCGGAACTTGATAACGCGGTATGTATCGAAGTGAGTCTTGTTTATTTTGGTGTTTAAATTGGTTGTAGAAAAATAGTTTCCAAAAACTACCATCTGCAAGTGCAAGTCAAGGAGAGGATAATTCCTGCTCTAATCATTCTGATGGTGGTGTCGGATTTCTCGTGACCAGGTCGATACAATACTTTAGTTGACATTCTGCACAATAATTTGTCAACGTTCATGACCATAAAAGGCACACATGACCCATATACTGGAATACCGTACCTATAAGGACGGGTTCTCCCAGATATCTATATACAGTCTAAAGACACCTCCTTTGCTATAACCAAGCCTCATTATGATCCAGTTCCAGTGCCGCGTACGATGCACCATTTTTCACTGTATGCTTGTTGACTATGTGGAGCAGGGGAGTCTTTCTCTATAGGACTCATCTACTATCTGCATGCTTGTTGACTATGTTCTCAGCCAAACTTTTCGAAAGCCTGTGTCATGTTCTATATTTTTTTTAGTGCGAAGCCACTATTCCGATGGGTCAACCCAGAGCAAGATCTTACGGTGTTTGTACGCTTGCGGTGTTTATGGGCTTGTCGTAGGTAAAAGTAATAGAAAAAATAAATTAAATAAATATACAAGACTGGAAGTTGAACCCGCGGCGGCGCAAACATATCAGCTTCGCAGGCCGCTGCGCGCAAGCACTAACCTAACTGCAACACACTCTCGCGCTGTGCATTGCGCATCGTATTCACTAACACTGCTGCGAAACTAATATTAGTTCTTTGAGCTATGTGGTGGTAGTGACAGGGGGATGTGCGCTACATTGCATTGGCGTGGACAACGCTGTGGCAGAAACACGGCGCTGGAGCATAGGCCGCCGGCGTACATTAGGCGAATTGGCATTGACGATGACAAAGATGAAGACGAGCATAACTGGCTGCTGGGTCAGTGGACACCTCAAGCACGCTTTCAGGTACGTGGCGGTGGTGTCCGCCTGCGAAAAAACTCTGCTTTCGCGCAATATTTTGTGCTGAGCAATGCTAAACCGCCGGCGGATTTTCGTAGAGGACAAATCCTCTCGTACGTGGAAAGGTCGGTCAGCGGTCTGAGGCTTCCCTCGTTTCACTTGTTCAAGGTAGTGGTCTGTTTTGATTGTTATTTAAGGAGACTTTATCTAACACGCAAATCATTTCCAGAGGCTGCTATGTGAACGCTAATTTCTTAGGGTAAATTGCTCAAGATCCTCACACTTCGACTGCAGTTGGTGAGGAGGAAAACCAGCGCCTTTTATTTTCCTTGGCAAAGAAAAAAAAAAGAACATCCTTCTTCTTCAGTCGTTCGTAGTGTGCGAGAAGGTCAACATTTACGTTTCCTTCCTCCTTAGCCGGCGACATATGACGCTCTGTTATTACTCCAGTGCCGTGTTTTCGCCGTTCTTCTGGGATGGCCAGCGCGGTCGCCTCGAGAACCGTGGTTCTCCCAGAAGCGAGAGGCACTGGCAAAAAAAAAAAAAATGGCCGGCAGGAGTGGTCTCGGTCGCAATCTCTCGCACGCAGCCTTCCTCGCTTGCGTTCGTATATACGGGCGCCACTTACTCGGCATGCTGGACCACCGTGCGTTTCCTAATTAACCCGGCTGGGGTGAAAAGCACGGCCCGCGGAAGTGTGGCCGAAGGGGGGGGGGGGGGGGGGGGGGGACGCTGTGAGACACGGCGAATATGCGGGGAAAGCGACGCACGCTGGCCAAGAGCAGCGCAGTGGGGCTTCACAGCGGGCCGCTCTCTCGGGAGGGGAAGACGGGAGCTGACTCGAGAGCTCTGGGCGGGGAAGCCAATGAAAAGGGGCTCGAAATCGCGTTAGGAAGGAGGTGATGAGTCAGTGCGTGGCAGTAAAGGGAGGGGCAGGCATTAAGAGCGGACGGCAGGAAACGAATGCGGGGCTGCGTGCTGTGAGGAAGAAGGTGTCCACCCACTGTGGTTGGATAGGAAGCGCTCTTTTGTGCGTAGTTAATAGGCTGCAGCCGCGAGTCTTCGTTCTTGCTCCTGATGCGGGGGAAGCTCGGGAGAAATCCGTTCCAGCGGCCGAGAAATGCGGGCAGACATCATTCTCGCGGAATGGTGCGCGCCGAGTTCGCTCAGAGCGGGGCCAAACTCGGCGCAGTGCAGTTTATGAAGGGAGGCTGCGATTTCTGCGTTCTTTTTTTTTCACTCGCCTCGTTTCGTCTGGGTGCGTTTGGTATCGGGACGAGAAATAAATCCAGCGTTTCTGCCACAAAGCATTGCAACATGAGCTAACGTGCGTTTGTGGCGTCCCCCGGCGTGCTGATTTAAAATTTATGAGTGTCATCTGTTATTTATTATGCGGTTGTTAAGAATTATGGCGACACTACTGTCTACTTGCGCAAGATTCCGGGACATTATCCGCTCGAACCACAAGGCGGCGGCCAGAAGTGCTGTCGTTAAGTAGACTACTCCAGCCAGCAAAACGGCGCTGCGGAAAAACTTAATTTACCGCGAGCAAAAAAAAAAAAAACGTTTGTTTACATGTACTGCGGTGAAACCCACCTCCGATAAGGCGTAATCGCTGTTTTGGTACAGGTGCGGACAAAAGTAAAGAGAGCACGCTATTTCTTTCTAACACTTTTCACGCGTTACCCAATTGAAACTGGCAGCTGTGGTATGTGTAAGCTGATGGTAGAAGCTAGTGCGTTTTTTCACGGACAAATAATGTTTTATTTTCATGTCTGATAGGGAAGGCGTGATTGCAATTAGAAGGGGGGAGCGTGCTCCGTTTACTTATGGCCACACCTGTACCACCACGAGGCTCCTCGCCTATCAGGAAGTGCGAAGCGCTGATTCGTATTAGCCAGTTTGTTTTTTTAATGTTTCTTTCTTCTCTTACCGCTTTGATCAGGACTCTCTAGCCTAATACTTCCTCTTTCAGGGTAGCTCGGGCTGTCTTCGAACCAAGATGAACTGAACCTCTTTTCAACAACTTCCCTCGATCCGCAGAACATATTTTTAGGCATGCATGGTATGCTTTTAGCTCTCGTTCTACAAATCGAGACAAACACCATCATCTCAATTTTCGCCTTCGCATAAGCTAGGATGGGGACACCACCGCCCTAGCTCATCCCAACGCGAAAACTAATACGGAAGTTATCCAAGCGTAGGAGATGACTGCCGGAAAAGAAAATTATGTGAACACTGAATCTGCCGACTTTTTGGATAGTGAGCTGGAATCGCTATAGGAATATCGTGTTGATCAAAGGGCAAGAGAGCACTTTTTTTTCGTGTAGAGTTTCTGGCTCGTGACGTAACCTTATGACTCACTATCACAACGGCGTTTCCGTACAGACACGAGCTCTTTTCCGAGCAATAAAATCAGTTGCGAGTACGCGCGTTGTCTGTCTAATCGGTCCGGTGTGCGTTTTCGTCGGTAACCATCACAGCGCGTTTCTCTGCTCAATGAACAACTAATTAGCCTCCGTTCTTGTAGGTCAGCTAGGTTGCGTTCCCTTTTTAGGTCGAAAACGACCGCGAAATATTGTTTTTTTTTTACTTATAAACGCCTCTTGGAGCGTTTTCGATGCGCATAAGGCGGTTGTGGTCGCGCGGCGTCTCTTAAACGCACACTTTTGTATGTCGATGTTGAGACACTTTCGAATGATTTTGCGAGTGGATTTGCGCACAAGGATTTAATGAAATTCCTTCGATATCCCTCTGGATGCTGCGCATACAGTTTCAAGCACCTTTTGAGAGTGCCTCATCTGAATCAGCTTAACTGGACCCGCTAGGGTGCTTCACCACATAGCAGAATGTGATAAAAATTGTCCTTTACTCCTGAAGGAGAGCAGCGTTTTGGTCAATATGCCACGCGATGAGGACGCTATGTGCTTTCTCTCACTGTGTTCGTTCTGAGGGAGTGCGATACCGTGTTTCGAAAACAAAACGGTTTTAACAATGGCCGTCGATTGAAATACACTGCCGTCCTGAGCAAGCGACCGAAAGGTGGCTGAAACTGTTGATGTCTCAGATTCCTGGGCATGGCAACACTACGGCGAAACTTTGCTTCAATCTTGTTGGCACGGGTTAGCAATGCTGCCCGTTATGGCAACGCCCTTGTGGAGACATTTCGGTACACAACCAGCTGCTTGGATTGAAACACTTTGCTTGATGCGACAACTAGCCGCCTTTATTTCGGTCAATGTTATATGGCGCTTTGTTACCTGTGGGCACAAAGGAAACAGTCGCGTAGGCAGCATCAGTCATAAAAATAACCTAGAGCTTGTCCTTATTCTTAGTCATGTTGAATGAATTAGTTACGGGCACGAAATGTTAAACACAGTTTGGTTTTGTCAGTTTTCCTTCTTAAATCGCATACGCAATGAATATCTTGGGCGGGAGTATTCTGGAGCTAAGAGGATTTTGCGTGTGTTATGCCGCCGCTAATTTAAGCTGCCAAGAAATTTAAGTGATAATGTTTAGTGCGCGGTTTCGCGAGGAAGAGTCTCGCAACTTGTTGGGCAGCTTTTTTCGCGCCCCTTTGTCTTTTTACGTGACAGTGACATCGCCAAGTTTTCCGGGTTTTTTTTTGTGTGTGTGTGTGTGTGGGGGGGGGGAGAGTCTGATCACCGCTTTCTTTTGAGCGTGACTGGTGAGTTCGTCAGAGCGACGGCATCCTCATAGCGGCGGCTTTTATTTTGCAATTCAGTGCCACACCGCTTCGGATACACATTGGCTGCCCTAAAGCCTGGTGCTGCGCAACACGAATTTATCTTTTACGAGCAAGCCGGGATGTTTACAGTAATCGTCGGTGGAATAGAGAAATCACAAGAATACGTATCTGCACCGGCGGGTAGAAAAGCCATCGTCTCCGTGGGAAGTGAGAGCGGTCAGCTCGTGTGATGCGCGAATCTCACTTGAAGCACCTTTGCAACAGTGGTACTGGGATTTAAAAGAAGGGGCGGAATGCCTCAGCAATGATTAACACTTGCGTGCAGTTCTCGGGTCTCTCGAACGATGGCGCCACGATACTGCTGTGAATGCTGTGGAGGGAGATTTAACGCGGGAGTGGAGCTCCTACGCTTTTAACGGGAATCCGCGGATGAACGCACCCGCCATCGCTATCCCTCTAGGAGCTACTGCCAGCGATGGTCCCAGATGGCTGAGGAAATAACGCAACAGTATGTGTTGTTCAGCATTTTAGTCCCATCGTAATCCACCAAAAGTCACTGAATGAATTTGGTCACATAATCACTCGGTGATGGCTGTTCCCTTTCAGGCTGTTGTCCTTATGCGCTAGTGGGTCAAATGGATTTCGCACAGCAGAGTGCGCTCTGCATACTGCGCGTATTGTCAGCCGCTGTACGACCGACGCTGTAACCTTTGGTTTGCGGTGTTTTCAGTCCAAAGCGTATACTTGCCGGTTCTGTCGTATTGCAAGTTCGGTAACTTCGGCAGATACGCGATGCAAGTTTGGCGCATTTCAATATCCGCTTCGCTTGAAGTTGTTTCAAACCGTTCGGACAACTCATGAGCGGTTATATGTCATTACGGACTCTTGCATACACAATAACAGCACGCGTACACAGTGTTTTAGTTACAGGAGCGCAATAAAGTTGATCCGTAGCTTACGCTGCTTACGTTGGCAGCAGACACGGAAAGTTTTAATATAGGTATTTTCCGTTTCGGCTTCAAAAGCAAGCGCCTATAGGTGCCACTTTCAGAGCCCGCAAAAGAAAACCACTAGTGGCTAACAGTATCCGGGTTGTGAAAAGAAACAGTTCGTGCTCGCTCTACAGCTTTTATTGTATTATATAACGTGTGTTGCATGCGATGCCACGAACTGAATTTTTCTTTTTTTTTTTACTGGCAATATCTCATGTGGTGCGATCATTCGAGCCCTGCCAGCGCACCAATTCCCAGCTTGCCCTTGCCATGTCAACATAATGACGCCTCTGGTTTTGCTTATCGGGACGTCCGAAACGCTAAACAACTGCAAGAGCAGGATAGGCTTACTGCTTAGGCTTTATGATTTGAGCAATATTAGACGCAGTGAAAAGCTGATGCACCGTTTACTGCCAATTAGCGTCAACGCAGCGACAAATGACGAGTTCGCCTTGAATGGAGCTCGCATCCAGATTTTACGGTGGATTTTTTTTTCAAGTGCGCGAGTAGATCCTCGGACATACGTATAGCCGGGCTATTATGGGAACGGTCAGACAGTGATGGCGTATGGTGAAGTACGGATAAGATCAAGCACGCCAGAATGAAACTTTCCAATATTGCCAACCCCGGCTAAGGCGTGATCACCGTCGAGGATCACATCACCTTGGCAACTTGAGCAGGGCGAATGTGTCGTGGCATCGTGTTCTAAGCGCTTTGTTGCCTTACCGACAGACTGCAAGAAGCGGTCTGCTGTGCCGGGAATTCGTCTGCATCCGCAGTGAGATTAGATGGCACCGAACGGCAACAGAAGGTGCCGCCAGAAGGGATTTCACCGAAATCCCAAGTTCTATGACACATTTTGTTAAGTGTCCATACGTAAACGCTCGAACGTAGACAATCCGACTTGCGCAAGCTTCCAAGCCTGTTTTCTTTTCTGTCACGTGTTTGCTTGCTTCTTTCTTTATTATTCCTCTAGCAGATTCAAAGCTCCACCGTTTGCCCTGCTATGATAGCCCCGAGGTAGATGTTTAGACCGTTGTGTTTCGCAAACGAAACTTCTCTCGTTAACCTGTCGGGCAGTGAGACGATTGTCCAGGGGGGCGGCAAAGTGTATGCTCTGAAAAATGTGTCATGTGTAGCCAGCGGACAATTTTTGGGTATCTTTTGGAGGAGCACGTCTTGGTTTTGTTTATTTACGCAATGCAATTCTTACATTTCTTTCATCGACAGATAAAATGGGGATCGATGAGATTTTCGCACTAAACATTGATCGCTGAGAATCATAAAATGCCCTTGTCAGCATGTTAGAGAACGGAATGCCATTACGTCACGTCTATCGGCGAAAAGCTTTTCCGTTGGTTTCTTTTGCTCGAAACAGTAGTCACTATTACAGATAAACAGCGATGAGATAGTCAGAAATTTGCATGTACGCATCGCAAAATTTAATGCCGTTATGTCAGCGTCACAAGTCGCTCCCAGCCTGGCTACTTCCACTTAATGGTACATAAACCTGTTTATACGCAATGTGCGAAGTGCAGCATGAGTTCTGACTCTTCTTAACTGTCCTGAGCACGTGATTTTTGAAGCCGGCATGCTTACTTAAACGGTACCAGGAGAACAGTGTGCACCATGTTAACTTACTGCTTGATTTATTGATTCTATTTGCAGTAGATAGCAGAGGCAATCGCCTCGTTACTGAAAAGAACTAGTAGACGTGACATGCATCGTGAAAATTATTTCCGAGTCTCTTAACGGCGCTTTCGTGCGTACCGTGTCCAGGCTGGGCCATCTACTGCTGGCGCTGCAACTCGGCCTACGACCCCAACTGCGCCGACCCATTCAACAACATCACCTCGGACCTTGTGAACTGCGACATGCGTGTCAAGGACCACCTCCCTCCGGGATCCCGAGCGCAAGTCTGCCGAAAGATCGTTCAAAAAGGTGAGTGCCGAGCGGACCTACGGAGGGAATGTCGCCGAATGCCGTAGAATGAGAATCTATTCCGAGTCTGGGTTTTAAAAGGCTTGGGGCTTACTCTTAAGATCAGGTTTTCGGGCGCTAGGATTTGGGGATGAGAGTTGGCGCGTAGGCCTGCTGCTCGCATTCCTATACGACACGAAACCGTTCAGTGCCTTGCACTCGGTTCTCTTTATTATGAGAATTTTTAGGAAATGAGCGTATCTGAAGGGATCATACCGCCGGCATGACCATAGTGGAACAGCTAGTAGGTGTCAATCTCTTAAGTTTGGTTTCTCGTGAGTGCTTTCCAATCGTAATCAGCAATCTGCTGGATACACTTGAAGAGAAAAAGAATCTGCTGTGAAGTGAAGTCACATATTTGCACTGTTTTTCATCGGTTTCTACGTGTGCCGCTGCTCTTAGTTGTTTTTCGTTTTGCATCCGAAGAACCCCGCGTGCTTATGCGTCTCTGCTTCATTAAGTTTGAAGCTGTTTAATTATCACCACGCGAGAGAAAGAGTCGACGTGGGCAACACTTTTATCCCTTCCAGTTTTTCGCGCGTACGGTCTTCGAATTTCCACCGTGTTCGCTTGTTTTGTCGAAGGTTCAACGTCGCGGCCTCAGCATACTATTTATGTGCGAGTAGTGGCGTGAGGCCGCAGTGTTCTGTTGCAAATTCTGCCCGCCGCTAAGTACATTGGACCTGGAAGTACAATCTGCGGGTTGGGATCGTATTCTGCCTCCTCAGAAATGGGTTGTTGTAAATTGCGCCATTCACCTGAAAAGTTTTCTTTTCAATTCCGTATTTATGAAGCGTCTGTGTGTGAAAGGGCAGTATAATAGCCATTGGGTTTACACAACTTCATCTGGTACAACCAACGTTTTGTGCTCATTTTAGAATTTGGTGTAATGTGTAATGTGAGCAGCTATATCAGTTTTAGCTTACATGAGCATGTAAACTAGGACAGTGTAGAAACTGCAACTCGTTGAAACTACATCTGTTGATCAAGTTTGTTGGAGCCCCGGCCATAGTGCGCGCTGTTCCGCTCACAATGGTTCACTGAATGTGCTGTGTATTGTATGGTGAATAAAATGTGCCAGCATAAAATGAAATGCTACTGAAGCGGTGGCATTGTGGTAGAGTACGCCACCTTCCAGTGGTAGCAGGTGACGTGTTACATGGCATATTTTATTCACCACACAATACACAGCACATTCAGTGAACCATTGCAAGCGGAGCAGTATGCTTAGGCCGAAGCTCCAACAAACTTGACCAACAGATGTAGTTGCAACGAGTTGCAGTTTCGACAGTGTCCTAGTTAATATGCTCATGTAAGCTAAAATTGATATAGCTGCTCACATTACTCATTACACCAAATTCCAAAATGAGCATAAAACGTTAATTATACCAGATGAAGTTGTGTAACCCCAATGGCTATTGTATACTACACTTTCACGAAAAGACGTTTCATAAATACGGGGTAAAAAAACTTTTCAGGTGAATGGAACAGCTTACAACAACAACGCATTTCTGCGGAGGCAGAATATGATCCTAGGCGCCCAATGGCAGTAATGTAGGTTGACGAATGAGAGTATAGTACTGCTTTCAAATATCTTAACTTTTTTGCAATAGCTTCTGAAAAACGACTTGAACAAAAGTAAAAGTGCAGCAACACAGCAAACATCTCCAAAAAAAAAACAGGCATAACAAGAATGATACTTGGGGAAGGCACGTCTACATGTAATAACACTGCATGCATATTTAAACTTGAGCGGGATATCATTTCATTTAAACACCTAAATAAGCAAGGAGAAACTGATGTACCTAACAACCTGGAAACCCACAAAAAGAGTGGTTTTACAATACAATAGCATGAGGCAACACAGTGAATAAAACTCACAAAAATTGACCTGCTCATCCCACGCACCTAGCGAGTCAAGACTTAGCATTATGCATCAAGGTTCTCCAAACCTTTACATATAGTGCACAGTCTCAAAATGGTGTGCAATGGAAGAATTGTCCTCGCTGGAATGATCTATCAAGTTATCATGCTACCTGGACAAGCTGCAGACGATAATCTGGAAGAGTTTGAAACAAGAAGGCTTCCAAACCTCAACAAAAGGATGGTGAAATCCTGTTTCGAGCTGACCTTAGCTGGGTGTAATCTTGTCCCCCGATGGTTCTTCGACAGCCCCGCTAGACGGAACAAGTTTGGCGGTACCTGTGGCACGGGCTCTAATTTCATCAGCGCTGGCTTTGCGACCCGTGGCCATGACTCCATAAATGCATCCAGCCACAAACACCAAGCCACCACCAAAGAAAGCAGTCAGGCCATGGCACAGGGCCACAAGTAGCACACTGATCACTTAGCTAGCGAGCAAACCAAACGACGTGGCGTTTGTAGAAAGTGCGAGTTAAAATATGCAGCGAAAGCGGAATCACGGTGGAAATTGAATTAGAAAGATTTTCAGAAGTTGTGAGTTGCGAATTTAATGAGGACACTATTTTCTCTAGAGGCTTGGTGCGCGTGTAAAAGCAAATTCTAATGCAAGTTCATTTGTTTTCAACCGGCATGATTTAAAAATTGCGCTGCACAATTCCTGCGTCGTACCAGTCTTTAACTGAAGCGGATTAGTATATAGAGCTAGTGTGTTAGTTAACTTGCCTCTTACTTTTTCATTTGCCGAAAGACCTCCAAAGAAGTGGCTGATATGTCTCATCTTTCTTTGGAGTGCTTGTGTTTGCAGTGCATTCAGAGAATGTGCCTATAGGCCAACATCGTGTTTACAAACAAATGGAGAGTTCGCGGCAGCCGGACTTGCCTGGGTGTGAAAAGTAGGCTTAGCGCCCACAGGAATACTGACTGTTGCGTAACTCAGAAAAAAATATAAAAACAATTCTCTCGGCCTAACCGCTTTCTTGTTCCAGCTCCAATTTTGCGTGGGATACTTGACGGTCACTTTTGTTCTAAACTTCGTTTGGATAGCGTAATTGCCTGATTCGGTCAAAATGTCCATAGTCTGCGGTGACGGCGGACTTAAAGGGCAAGCTTTCGCAGCAATCGTACCCGTGGAGCCATCTGTGCCCACCGAAGGAACGAGCACTCTACCACTGCGGCTGCGGCGAAACGCATCGTGGAGAACGCGGCTGCGCAGTTGGTTTGAAAGTGCTTTCTCGGCCGCTCATTAAAATTGGGCGCAGAAAATGCTGTTGCGTGCAACTGCCCCCCTCACCGCACCTTGCGTTTCTCGCATGAGTTTCTCCGCAGCCTCTCTGCACGGAAGTGGGCTCTTCGTCTGGAAGGCGCATGATGGCGCTACCGGCATCATTACTGCGAAAGCTCGCAGTTTTGGTTCTCCGTCTCCACAGACGATGAAGATTTCCGATTAATTTTGACTGAATCAGGCAAGTACTCCACCCAAACGTAACATAAAACAAAACTTACCCCCAAATTCTACCTTTGTGCGAATTTTGAGTGCTAACGAGCGGGCGGTTAGGCCGAGGGAATTTCATTTTCGATTTTTTTATGATTTACGCAGCAGTCAGTACATGGAAGCAAACGTTTGCAAAGCAGTTTTTTGATTTCACAGTGAACCTATGAAGTCGTCTCTTCGAAGCTTGGCGTCGTGGACAACCAAGTTGAACCAAACTTTACCAAAGAAGACGGCGCGACAGACTAAGACAAAGGAGGCACACAAAACGACAGGACCGGCATCTCCTTTACGTGCCTCCTCTGTCTTCGTCTGTCGCGCAGTCTCTTTTTGTAATTCTATTGTACCAACTAGCCCATACAAGAGTTGCACTTGACCACCAAGCTTCTCGTGCAGTCTTGTGATTTATGCCGTGCAAGATACATTCCCTCACAAATGCTGTCGTTCAAGCGACAGCAAGGTTTACATTGAAGGCAGCCCTCAAACAGCACAATGCACCTACCGCGCGCTGTAGCAGACGACTGACGCCGTCATTACACACATAGGCGGCGCTGGCTGACGCCGGAGCCGCAGGCGGCCTGATGATGTATCGTCTGTTGCGCCGTCTGCTACAGTGCGTGGTTCTCTTTCGTGCGATTGCCATGGCGTTTGAGAACTGCTGTTTCCAGACAATACTGTCTAGGCTGTCTAGTTTGAGCGACTGTAATAATGAGCAAGTGAAACGCACGCAGCAATATGTCGGAATACACGAGAAGCTTGCGCGATTCCGCGGGAAACATGCAGTGGATAGAGCGCGTTCTGGAGATATAAGTCCGGCTTCACAACGCACATTTATTGTGCCGTTTTAAAAAGATGGCTTCGAAGTGACGTAGCATGCTTACACAGTCTTCAAAGCACTCACCAACTGTTAACAGCCGCCTTCACAGGTACTCTGTGAAATGAGAAAAATCTGAGTTTTGCTTACATAAGGCGCCCGTGTGCTGTGCGATGTCAGTGCACGTTAAAGATCCCCAGGTGGTCGAAATTATTCCGGAGCCCTCCACTACGGCACCTCATTCTTCCTTTCTTCTTTCACTCCCTCTCTTATCCCTTCCTTTACGGCGCGGTTCAGGTGTCCAACGATATATGAGACAGATACTGCGCCATTTCCTTTCCCCAAGAACCAATTATTATTATTACTTACATATGTTTCAAAGAGCCGCTCTCTGGTTCCGTACTGCCAGCCGGGAATCATCTCCACGCGCACGTAACGCGGAATTTCAAAAAAAAAAATACATCGCCTTCGAAATGACGTTCCATACTTGTACACTCACTTCAAAGATGAACTTTGTTATTCTTGACGAAGGGATGATATCACAGGTGCACTGTTAAAGCAGAAATATGCTTTGAAAACTTTTGATTTCATGTATTCCTATGGGCGCTAGCCCCACTTTTCACCCCCAGTAGGCTCCAGCGTCCGCAAGTGCCCCCTATGTTTGCAAACGCGGGGTTTGTCTGTTGGTTCAATGCTTTATAAGTTGGGCATGCGTTTTGTTTTGGGATTTACTGTGGACTGAGTATTTATGTGGACCCTTTGATTTGCTCTATACAATATAAATACGACTTGAACTCAAACGCGTTTCCTCAGCTGGGCCGATATTCGGTCTTCGACCTCTCACCGATTGGATAAAGTAGCGGAAGCAGTTCTGGAGCTCATTTGCACCACAAATAATCGTAGGACTAGCCGTCAAAATAGTAACACATCAGTCGCTGTCTAAATGCGCGCGATGAGGCCACTTTATTAATTGCTGTATATAGCATCTACACAGAAGGCAAGGCTGTATTAATTGGTAGACTCGGAGGCGTGTCAGTTCTGGAACAATCGCTTTTGGCGTCAAAACAACTTGAATGGCACCGCAGTTGTGTAACAGCTGCGCTCACAAGCAGTGACCTTTTATTCCTATATATATATATATATATATATATATATATATATATATATATATATATATATATATATATATATATATATATATATATATATATATATATATATATATATATATGCAGGAAGCCAACAGTCACCGAAACCATGGTGCACAGGAGAATGTTTCTACTGTGTTCTTAAATTTTTTAATGCTTCGATTAATCTGTCGCTTAAAGAAAATTAAGTATAAAGCAGCAGAAAAAACAACCATGCCGCCGGTGGGATCCGAACCCACGACCTCCGAATACCGCGTCCGGTGCTCTTACCAACTGAGCTACGGCGACGGTTGTCCAATCTGCTGCTCTGGTGGGTATTTATGTTTATTGGGTGTAAGCGAACCTTGAGAGTGTTGAAAGGGTATATATATATATATATATATATATATATATATATATATATATATATATATATATATATATATATATATATATATAGTTTGTGACTATGTTGTGCTTTTAGGGCCAAAAAAATGAAACGGCCTAGCAGCTACGCAGGGATTCAGGCTTTAGGTGCCCACGCGCGGCGACGGAGTTCCGGACAAAAATGGCGTGACTGCACCACTGCACTTCTTGTTGCTACTGAGAGCCACCCCTGGTGCTTCACTCAGTCGGAGAGCACTTCGAGTCCCTGGGGGGATGGAAGTTACAGTGTGGGCCCTGAGGACCATGAAGCTGGCCAGTATCGCATCTAGACGGTAGTATGTAGACGGCAGTAAGGAACACTGCATGTCGCCAGAGGCGGTAAACGAGTAAGTTGGAAGAAATATGACAGGGTTGGAATTAACCAAGTGATTTTGTTAAGCGGCGTGTGTTAATTGTGGTGTGAACTGATTTGGTGAATGATTTATTCGAGGAATGTCTTAGGGACTTATGATAAAACTTGGCAAATATTGACCACCACTGGTGCTGCCACATCGAACCTGGCAATGAAACTGAGGGAGCGGAAAGCAATGTCGAGTGGTGCATATCTGCTAGCATTCAGTAATGTCGACCTCAGAGTGACGCCCACTAGTGTATCCGTGTGTGAGCGCGCCCTCTGAGAGCCGCTTTATTTTTCACAGTGCACTTTGTTGGTTTTTGTACTCTTTACCTTTAAATAATGGCTTCACAATCATTGGTTACCTTGAAAACAATTGTTTAGCTCTGGGTGATTCACTCAGCGTCTTTCTTTAGTTTACCATTATTCCCTTTCGTTTAAGAGGGGGAGTAATTGCGTGATTCTAATATCCGATAATTTGGCAAAGTAGAATAAAAAGTATATGTAGCCACAATTTACGTCTGCTCATTGTTATAGCAAATATGTCTGTTCCAACTGTTCTGATGTCGTAGGTAGCAAAACTGGGTTTTCCCAGAGCTGCCTCTTTTCAACCTCAACAAACATGTTTCACGTGCGGTTTAAAAGGACATACCACGTCCATCGCTGTGGTTAACTGCGACGCGGGTGATCGCGTTTTACGCAAGTCTGTGCATGGCATAAATACCTAAGAAAGCAGTCGAAGGGGCAGCTGCTGCCGTAGTCAAGTTGGTACTGCAGCCACGCTCGACATGCTGATCGTGTATTCGTGTTCCATCGCGGTATGTCTTTTCTTATATTTGTCAAATTATCTCCCATCTCAAATGATTGCTTGAATTATCTCCCTCTCCATTAAAAGGAATAATAACAATAATGTTTTCTTACGCGTTCCTTGGTTTCAACGACAGTTTGCTACTTTCGTACGCATCGTAACGAGCCCCTCATTTCCCTCGTTCTTGTCGGCCCACCTTCCTGCACTGCGACGTGAAATGTAGTGCAGAGCCAATGGCTTCTGGGGTTGGCTTCTCTGCAGCTGCAATGCTTGTCACGCCAAGCATGCGCACAGCGTGCTTAGATAACAGGGTTACGCGAATGGCGCTGCTGCATATTATGCAACGGGAATGAAAAAAATAAAACGGATCACAGCGTCGCTAACGGCGCCGGTGACTTCATTTTCTGGATTACCGACCTCGGGTGAGTAGGTTGTGGACAGAGTGTGTGTGTGTGTAGGGGGGGGGGGGGGGGGAGACGCAAAGCTGGGGAAGAGTGCAGTAAAGCGTGCGTTTACGGCTCTGCGCGGCCCTGGCCAACGGTGCGCCTCGCTGTGCAGCCACAGAAGACCAATGATTGACCTGTTCGTCCGTGCTGCTGCCGAACTCTTGCGCCCTGCAATGGTCTCTCTCGCGTGCTGTGGCCCAAGCGCGGCGTGTGGCCTGTTCGCTGGAAAGTGTTGTTCATTAGCTTAGTTCTGTGGCTCTTTTGAAAGTAACCTTAGTTTAGCTTCACTGCATCAACGCGCTATTTGCGGGAAAGCCCATTTTTGAAAAGAAGGAGGAGCGCAGTTTTGCCGCGGTCTTCGGACGAGTTTATTATAGTGTTTGGTTATACTAAGCGAAGTGAACCGACCGCTGAACGACAAGTGAACGCTTTTGATGGAAGCATAAAAAATTACGTTTTCAGAATGCATCATTCTGGCACAAATGTAGCAAATTTTGCCTGTGAAACTGCTCTAAATATTTAGAAGGCGCAGTGAATACTACTGTGAATAGCAGTGTGAGTAGAAACTGTGACAGCACTGTGCCTTCAGTAGGAATATACAATATCTGGCTTAAACGGAGATATGTGTGCAAGATGGCGTACTACTCAAGAGGTAGTAACCTTAAAGACTCAGAAAAATTAACAGGACTAAGCTGTTTTGTAAGATAATGACAACATAATTTCAGCTTGGGAGGCGGGAATATGTCTGGAGAAGCTGAAAACCTTTACAGTCTACCGAGCCTCTCTACTCGACAAGGAGCATATGAAAAAGAACAGGCAGATACGCCTAGTTTACGGCCATAGAAAAATTATGTACCAATGTTCAGTAAAAAAAAATTACTGCATTTCATGAACAGTGCTAAGTACACTAAAGGAAGTGCGAAGTTTTCAATATTGTAGAAGAAATTCTTTCAGCATTCATTTGAATGCTTTATAAGTATGTGCTTCGCTTCTTCAAAGTAATCAACAGTGTACTCGTATAAGTTCGATAACCTCTCGCTGCTGAGTCCCCCTGAAGTTATTTCAAGTGCTATGGTATTGTTGATATAGGTAAGCATCGGTACGCGGACACATGCAGTTACTGATATTATTTTGCGTAGTTTGATATAGGTGCTGGTTAGAGAGAGGCCTCTGGAACGTCCTGGATTTGTGTGTTCTTTTAAGTGCCTTTAATTGCCCCGGAAATTCGTTTTTGTTTTCATTTCTTCTCCTGTCGAGCTGTTTGTTCTTCGCGTATATATTCTTTTCTCGGATTGCTTGCTGTCTAGTGCCTCTCGTTTGCTCGCGTGTCTAAGCGTGCCATTTCCTTGCGCGCATTTTGCAGTGTACAGCGACTTCCGCACGGTGCGCGACTGCGGCTGGCTCAAGGACGAAAAGGAGGGCACCAGCTGCATGCGCCGGGCCGGCACCTTCAGCGTGCTCATGAAGTACTGCAGCTGCGACAAGGACGGCTGCAACAGCGCCCGCCGGTCTTCGGCCTCCTCCCTGCTCATGGTGGCGCCGCCGTTGCTGCTGCTGCGCCTCTTCAAGTAAACCGCCACCACGTCACTTGCAAACACACAGCGTCTTCGCTACGGGACTGCCATATGCGCGCGCCACCTACGACGACGACCAGACCGCTACGTGGCGTGCCAGAGCAACGCGTGCTGTGGCATGCCATGAGCTGGTGTGGCGCGGCGTATCGGAACGAGGACACAGTCGCACGATCTCGAGAGTAGGCAACGCCGCTCGGAAATGTGCTGTTCTTCCCCACTGAATCCAACTCTGACGGATGCCTCGATGCTGCACTGGGGACTGGGGCGCTCTTTCTCTCTCTCTCTAGGCGCGCTTAAAGCGCACCCGACTCGAAACATGGAGCCCTTCAACTTGGCTGAGCCGCAAATGGTCAAAAGGCGGCGTAGTCTGTCGTGAGTTTCCCCAGGTTAGCGTTAAATATCGCGACTAGTGCGGATGCCGCGCTGCTCTCGGCGACGGGCCCTGGTGCATGCGGACAGGCGCGGCGGCCATCTATAGTTGTGGGAGACCGTGTGCGTACGTTAAGCGGCTTGTCGTTCTGAGCGCAAGTGTTCAGCCTGCATGTGTTCTCGGACGGTTTTCTTCTGTTCTTAACTGCTTCTACTGACGCTGCCTCTCACTTTGCGACAGCACGCCGACAAGCAAGAAGAAATCTGAGCAGCAACGAACTAGTCCTTAGCACTTCTTCGAGTAAGCTGATGTATGGCTGTGAAGCACCTTAAAAAAGGTTTTAGGGCGCACTGCATAGGCTAGAGGACGCGTTGTGAACGAGGGGCAGGACTTAGCCACATTGTCGCCGCGTAAGCCTCAGTGTAGACCACAGACGTTCGTTCGAACGCTGATGCGTTGAACTATTGCGACCGGACAAAAAGTGTGCTGTGTTCTACGGCAAGCTGTCAGCGTGTTGCCTAGTGTCAAACATGGCGCACGAAGTGCGGGCCCCACGAAGAAACGAATGTTCACGGGAGGGTGCTGCAGTTATCCGCGCAGCATTGCTTCTCAGCAGTGCTGTCTGGATGGCGAGTTCTGCAGTTAGATGGTCTCCGCACCTCCTACACTCATTTTTCTTCTCTCGCCGAACGAACGCCCGACACTTATCTGCCTCAGCCTCTACATAACACCCTTCAGGCGAAGCCGGAAGGCTTAAGGTCTTGCCAGGTCTGAAGAAAAGCGTGGAGTCTGTCCTTCCTTACCGTGAATGATCCACCACTGTTTGGGTTGCACATGAGGCTTCGGGGCTAGGTTTGGGTCTCACGGTCGGGTCTGTCCTGATGAAGGGAACAATTTTGCCTGAAAACTGCCGTTCTGTTTCTCCTCTGGTGCTCCCTGTGCCGGACGATGAATCTCACAGGTATTCGAATCACATTCGAATGGTGTGAAATTCGTTCCCCGAATACTCGTTGCTCGATTGCCCAGGCATCCGAAAACGAAACCAACGAATCGTTGCAAAACGAAAGGGGCAATGTTGGCGAGAAAAAAAAAATATGAGAGACAGAATTCTGCGCCGCTTCGGTTTCCTCAGCTGGTGCGGCGCAACCTGCAAGACAGCAGTAGACTGGCGACCCTTTCCTATATTTAAGTGTCACCTGTTAATGAGATGGTCGCGGCAGTCGCTACGAGAGCACTTGCTACGCAAGTGCGGAATTTGGTTCTTCTTTCAGATGAGTTCACTATGCATACTTACAGAGGTACGTGCTGGTGTTGTCTTTCTGTACGCCCTCTAGTGAGCGCGGAAGCTTTTATGCCGCGTCCGGGCACACTCATCCTGTCAAGCCCCGCCGCCGCCGTGACACCCTTGCTGCGAAGTATCCCTTATGCATGCAGCATGCTTGCACGCTACCGCTTAACTGTCGCGGTTGGCTATTTCAAATCTTGGTTCATGAGTGGTTAGCAAAGACTTACGTCGTACAGCGATGCTGCGCGGTGACGGGAATTTCCATCGGCGTGGGAGCATCCTTCGCTGTGGACGTTACCGCTCAGAGCTGTATTTGGCGTGATATCGGGAGAATCTGTAAGGTTCCAGCCTCTTTCAAAGTCGTACGAACGCAGAGAATGATATAGGAAGACAAACTGCTTTGACTTGCTCCCGCTAGGGACGCTCGAGTTGGCCGTGGGGGTGAAAAAGAAGCACTCGCGGTGCAAACCGTACGTTAGCTTCTCGTCGGCTTCCTCAGGGCGCAGTTGCAAATCGATGCGCATTTTATGCGTGGGCTCAAAGAGTTAGCTCTTCAGAAATGCGCGCACAGTAACTTTATCCACTTGCGGTGGAAAAGAAAAGGTCGCTGGTCACTGGTCACTCAAAACTCCGGTAACCTGTGAGAAAAGTGCACAAAAGACTCAGGTTGCCTCCTTTAATTCCGAGCCCCATTAAAGCTGGGGCGACACCTGCGACCGAGGCTTTCCGGTAGAGGCGTCAAAGCTATTTTGAGTCTTCACGGCGTTCAGCAGGCTGGGACCTTCGGAACTTACCTTTTCCCGCGCGGAAGCCGCGAATGCGTCGGTATTGCTCTGCTTGTACATAGTGTGCATAGTTTGTGGAAGTTTACTTTTCTCAGTGTTCATAGAACGCAGCACGTTCCTGTGTGGCAGCAGCGCCGCTCATTGTAGATGGACGCGCAGGGAACGTACGTCATCCGTGTTAACGCCGCGATTGCTTTCGCCGTCTTCGTTTCGAGGCCGGCGCACGGTGCGCCCGCGCCAGCTTCCACACATGCTCACATCGCGCTGTAGTGCGGCTTCAATCATGTTTCTGCAAGCACAATGACATACGCCTGGCGTCGTGTAGATGGCGCCACTCGCGGTGCCCTTCTACAAGGAGCCGGGAACACTGACCCTGTGTTTACGCGGGTGTGTAGCATGCGAGTTCTTTGTGCGTTTTGTTTATTGCTGCTGCTCCAATCAATCTCCGGTCAGGGGAGACAAAGTTCACGTGCGTTCCTTTTCGAGTCATTTTGAACAATGACAGGTCTGTGTTTTGTTTTGCGGGGGAAGGGCTCTGTTGCCGACGTTGTGCTGTAAAGACTTAGGAAACACGTAAGCGTGTCATGTGCTGAAAACATTACAGCCTTGTACCTGTGTTTCTGTGTTCGCCGAGAGTTCTTCTGTGGTGTGTATCAATGTGTTGCTCATTTTTTCAGTAATGCATCGCCGATTATAGGACCAAACTAATGTAATCTTTTGGTGAGGACAAGTTTCGCCGTTCTAGTTCTGTGCACTGTGAGGACGGAAGCGTGTACGAGTCTTGTCGTTCTGCTTGACTGACGAGAATCTGAAACTTCTGCGTATTATTGAATGTGAAAAAAATGACATGTTTTCTTACGTGTCGTCTTTTGAGTCTTGTTGTATGCTAGTGACTGTATTCATTCGCGAAGTAACTGCATTCAGGGGGTTATCGTTCCACTAACGTTTGGTGACTGGGGAATGTCCGCTGCGTTTCTCAGCTTTCATTTCGTGTGAGTCCCAGTTCCTATATTTTTTCTTTGTATTGTGCGTACACAGTCCCATGTTATGTTGTCTGGACCATTACACACGCGCACACACACCGCCTTCACAAGCGCTGTTTCATTGTGAGCGTAACACGCCTAAAGGAAGCGCGATAGGATGTGAGAGGTTACGCACTGTGCATGACAGTACTAGGCGCATTCAGGCATAAGTGATCTAGCGCATTTACGAGTGATTTATTTTGTGCGACAAGACCACCATATGAGATTTGTACGGGTGTATCGTTCTGCTAGATAATCGCGGGCATAGCGCGGAACTTAAAAGTCTAAAACTCCCGTTGAGGTGGTTACTGAACTGATGTTCAGGATCTTTACAGAAGCACAAGCCAGAAGCGCTAAAGCTGCCCGAGTTTGCACACGATCCACAGCACGGCGTCCACAGCGTGCGACTGTGTGCGCAGCCGTACGCGTCCTAGCTCAAATATTTTGCAAGCATGCTGCTTTGATGGCCCGTAAGAATGTCACGAAAAGGCTACTCTCGAGGTCATTACACATAGCGCTTTCTCATAACATGACGCATTGGTTAGTACACAACGTTTACAGCGTACCGATACACACTTATTGCACGTTACCGGGGAAAATGTGAGGCCGAAGCTGGAAATGGCGTTAATTTGTCTCTCTTTTTTGCCTTTCGTGCGACATTTCTGTTCTGTGCAGGTATTTTCATAATCGCGTCGGTTCGGGCGCCGTGTGCGTGTCGCGAACTGGAGAGGCGTGGGACGACTGTGCAATAGCTATCGCGGTAATACATATACGCTCCGCATCACGTTTTTCCTTCAAGGTAGAAAGCGAACACGTGAGCGATGAGAGGGTAAAAAACGAAGTCAAATATAGAGACGTGACAGCATACGGAGAGGCAAGTTGAGTTAGTCCGCCAATACGTTTGTTTGAATGCGCGTTTCATAGTGTACGCTACTGTAAAGCTTCTTTCTTGCACAGAACGGAAACTAGGAGGAAAAAAAAAGTGCAACGCTCGAGATGCATCGGTTGTGACGTGCTTGTACACCTTACTCCGTTGCGCGCGGTCGCTGATGCGCATCGTGCTACGGACGTACGAGCTTTGCTAACAACCGTGGCACGAAGCCTGGAGTAACAAGCGAGCAGTGCACACTGTTCTCGTTTGAAAGAGGCCAACAGCCTGGTGACCGTGCGCCAAGTTGTCTCCCAACAACGTTCAAGTTTGACGTCTTTTATCATTGTTTTTCTTCTCTGTAAGCGAGAAAAAGTTGCGAAAAGCTTCCCAAGCCTCTTGAAATTCGGTAGGCGTACAGGTGAATTTGTGCGTCAAAAAAAGTTATGGTTAAATATGGAAGACGTCAAATTCTTGAACAAAGCAACCGAGACACGTAATAATCCTACCTAATCACTGCCCAGCTACCTTCGCGAGCTGACCCAAGTAAGGCGGGGTCTGTAGCCACGATAATAAAGCGATTGTGAGCACCTAGCAATATACGCCGCACCGTGCTTTCGTCAACTGCTTCACTAAAAAAGGTATTTATAGTCGATGCGTGTGGCTAAACGCGAAAGTCCTGAAACTGTTTAGTTTCCGCTTAGTTTTGGTCGCATAGCACGCCGTTACAAATGTCGCGCCTCAACGTCTTCGTGGTTGTTTCGTCGCACCAAATGAGCGTGTAGTCTTCTAGGGCAAGTTTAGGAACTCATCTCAAATAGAAAAGCAGGACGTTTTTTTTCCCTCTTGCCGAATGAGTGCAGAGGGCCAAGACGAAAGAAAAAGGAGCTGTCTACGAAATGTATTTGTGTTAGCTTAAACGCGGCCCATGTGCTCTGAATCACCAAGCGTGTAGAATGCCAGCTTGCTATAGCAGTTTTTTTTAGTAGTTTCTCAAGAGTGGATGCGTCTGTTTCTTTTCTTAGTATTTGTTTAACTGGATCGAAGCAACTCCAAATTATCTATTATACTTAGCTTCAGCATTTCGAACTAGTGTCGAGGCACAGGATAGATAACCGCGTACCGTAACCTCTGGATGCAGAAATATTGGCACTATTAGTTATAAACGTGAGGATTAGGCTGATGGTCGTACTGCTTGCACTGAGCGTAGTCTTGGGTACGTAAAAAAAATTATTGTTGTCGAACGTGCAGAGAAAAGTGGTAAAAAGATAGAAAAAGAAACGCACACACACAGAGGCAGGAGACATTCCTGGCCGGCGTTAAAGCAAACCTGCTAGGTGTAATTTAGTGCGTAGTCGGGTCATTTTGCCTAACAGAAAACCAACACCGAGAGACACCTTCGCTTTCCCACAAATGCAACAGGGTTATATTTTTGCTTTCGCAGCAGTTTCGTTTTTTTTTCACTTTATCTGAATCCGCTACGCTGGAAGGGCGACGCGTGTGCGCTCTCCAACAGTGCACTATGTTCACAGAACGAAACTGGTGGCATTTAAAAAGAAGTGCAAAAAGTACAAAAAATGAATGCTTCATTCCGTCCCAAAGTGAACTGCATACTCTGATCTCTGCTCCTGAGCTTTGAGTGCGTCGACGGCCTATCAGGACCAAACGTCTGGATTTTTTTTGTTACGATGCGCTACATCGTTGACACGCTCACGCAAAGTTACTTGCTGGTCTTGAGTTTCCTTTATTTTCTTTTCTTCTTGAGACGCGTGCGAAGAAAAAAAATATGAAATGTCTTCCCGGCGCTTCCGGCCATCACTGATCACACCGTATTTTTCTGTGCATGGCTTAAGCGACGCCAGCGACGAAAATTTCTCCCAAGGCTGCGACTTTAGCCCGAAATAAGGGCTCGGTCGATTGCATTTGGCGCACCGCGACATTTTGAGTGGTGAGACGAGTTACCAAAGTGCAATACAGTTTGGCACTTCTTTTGATAGGAATCGGAATATGGTCGCGAGGGACGCCTTGCTGTATGCGTGCGGATTCACTCATACCACCTGGTTTTTATGTTCTTTTTTTTATGCATAAAATACGCAAGTTCGACTAAAACAGAGCACAGGCAAATACACTGTGAGGTGCGGTCATTTTGTTTTTCAACATTCAGGCCCATCCTCGAAGGAAATGCATTCGTATTGTATACGATTTTCTGTTATCGAAGAATAGCAAGCTTACACACACAGAACGCGGTGGAAGTCCAGCGAGTAAGATGAGTTATGCTTTATTTTACGAAATATTCTTGACTGTTTTGCATTCGTGAGCTTCGCCAACTCGTCGCGGTCTAAAACCAAACGTCGGCAGACGTATGTCTCAGTCATTTGGTCACACTTGCCTAGGGATGAATGTTATCTGTGCATTGTGAATTTGACCATGTCAGCGCAGTCTAGCTGTTGTTGTAATTGTTACTGTATCGGAGAGGTGGGGAAACGCTGCACACCGAGTGCTGATGATAAACTGCAAACTGATTCGCGCATCGAACGGACCAGTTAAACGCGCAGTAGCAGTATCGAAGCTTGTCGCTTTTGTCAATGTCTCTTAATTTGTACATTCGTTTGTTTCTTTTCTGCTGCTGCTGTTCATCGCGTAAGAGGACTCAACAGAGGAAAAAAACACAAGTAAAACAAAACGCGCCTATTTCAGAGAATAGAATAACCAGAGCAAAGGGGTGGTACTATTTTTTTTTTTTGCTCATTTTTTGCAGCCGAAATGTCCTCACGGTACGCCACTCTCTTGTGTTCTCTGAGCGAATTCTCTGTGTGCTTATGAGGCTAGCAAAAAAAAAGTGCTACAAGTGCACAGCAATGTACCGCAATTTATGCTATCGATTTGTGTTCTGATGGTGTAATAAAAAAGTCATACATCAGCTTTTTTGGCTACTTCATTTCGAGTGTTTGATGGCGAGAGCTCGCGTGTGCGCTGAAAACTGCTCGCTGTTTTCTTGCTGTGTAATAAACATTTCTGTTTCTTTAATTTTGGGAATCCAAGGGAGCACGACTAAGAAACTTCAAGTCGTGATGGATGGTTTTATCACGCCAGAGAAGGCCACTTGATTGAACCAAAAAAAAAAGTTTTTCTTTGAGATATTTGCAGTTCGCGTAGCCAACTGGACCTGTGGTGATTTCCATTTTCTTGGCGTCTTCCAGGGGCACACGGGCGTCACTAATTTTGCATTCTGTCTGTAATTGCCGTTGGATGAAGGGTAACCTTGTATAGTGCAGAGGAATCGAAACAGAATACTGAAAGGTGACACCTGCTTTTAAGCTTTAGTGTGCACGCTAGCGACCATTTCGCTTCTTTAGTTAATCTTCATTTTAAAACAAAATATGACAGACTATTGAGGGTGGCAGTAACTGAAGGTCTAAAGACTAAAGCACTAAGCCATAGGTAAAACGTTGCAGCTGAATGTCTCGCACACTCACCATCACGAATGGTCCGCTGGTTTACATCGAATAAGGGACGCAGGCTGAGTCCTCTGGCAAGGAATGAAAGGAACCAACACGTGTTCTCTTGTGAAACGGCGTTGACGTTGAAGTCTCCATAGAAAAGCAGTAGTCGATCCTCGAAACACGCACGAATTCACTGCCGCTACCGGTGAGCCTTTCAAGGTGGTGAAGTAACCACCGAAGCAGCAATGCGTCTGCTGCCGCCGCCACAATTAAAACCAGTGCCCTCTGCGCTGCGGCTAGGATCTTTGCTAGAATACGTCGGGGGTTCTTGCCGAGAGCTGATGGTGATGATGTCGCGGTCACACCCTTTACAACTGATGGACATCTGATACCGGAGTCGGACCAGAATGTAAACATAAAGTAAAAAAAGTAAAAAGAACACGGACAGAGGCACGGACACCGAAACCGCGGTTTTCGCGAAGTATGCTTCATATGCATCTGTCGGTGTAAAATGTATTTTTGCGATGCATCCGTGTGCATAAGAAAGCGCTGCTACCCTTACAGCTGACGTATGCGCAATCCGTGTGCAGTTAACGTGCATAGAGATTCAGAAAGTTACGCTTAGTTGCAGCGCGCTGCTGGCAATGCGAGTTGTGCGATACGTGGGCTTTG
This sequence comes from Amblyomma americanum, assembly GCF_052857255.1. Lineage (NCBI taxonomy): Eukaryota > Metazoa > Arthropoda > Arachnida > Ixodida > Ixodidae > Amblyomma > Amblyomma americanum. Next base: position 300,163,372 of record NC_135497.1, on the reverse strand, counting down.
CTTGTGTGGTCATGTGTGGTTACACTCAACACTCACGCTCTTTCATACCGAAAGGAGTCGCGTAACACCGCCGGGAATTTCTCATAGGAGAGCACACTGTGCAGCTATTGGAGAAAAATTTCTAATATCCGGAGGGGCACAAGCGAAAAATATTTGCTCCAAGGCACTTATGCAATAAAAAAAAAACGTTATTTGTGCATATGCATGCACCTATCGTTTGCTGCTTCAATCGTTCACTTGCGTATAACCCCGGAAACGTCCTGTACTATTTTTAAACTCACGGAGACGGCTGGAAGTCGAGCGAAATGCTTTCGGTAAAGTGTCGAATTTTCTTTAGGTTGAAAATTCTGAACTCTGGACATTTAGGCATTTTTAGCTCAAGCGTAGCAGTCACTTGATGAGAAAGCGAGATTTATTGAGAAGAGTGGTATGGTAGTATAATTACAAGTTGGAAAATTGGGCTACCTCTGAATGCCTGAAAACACTAAAGCTACGCATATATACTCAGGCGGACACATCAAATCAATACCGAAATTCCAAATCATTTTATCATCCACTGATGAAGCAGTGCGCCCGTAGGAATGGTATTTGGTTTAGAGTGAAAGCTCAGGTTTTGCGGTGAGGGATCTTTACCTGGCCTCTCTGCCAGCTCGCTCTTTGATTTCGGTTTTTAGAAATATGTTCAGAAGTGCGATTTCTTAGGCGCTCTGAAAAGCTCATATTTTTAAGGCAGAAAAGAAACGGTACTAGATACAGTCGGTATCGTGCGTGATACGCACAAAATTACAGGATTGCACATGTAGAATGCACCGAACCATCACTTGGGAAAAAAAATAACTAGGGAGACTCTGGAGTGAAATGCTAGTCTAACGCTTACATTAATTCGAGCACATACGCGCTGCGACCTGTGAAATACTATGGAACCTTCTGCGGACAGGTCTACTTAACGCTGCCCTGACTCTGGGCCGTGGCTGTGACTGCGCTGTTGCGATGCGCCGCCCTCTCACAAACCGAAAGCTGCCTGTGGGCACACGTTTGCCACGGGGCCTTCGCCGGTAAGTCGGAGGAACACCTTCGCCCGCTGCTTCCGTACAGCGCCGAAAACGACTGACAGCACGACGCGCTGCCGGATCCTCTGCCAGCGATGAAAAAAGTAAGTGGGAATCGCACCTCGCAGAGATCGATGCATATTTCACAGATGACATCTCAGACCTTTGGAAGGCAACGGCACATACCCAGTCTCCGAACGACAGACAGACAGACCAGAGCAGCGGCACTGCTCACATGCGCAACCAACATGATTCGCAGCTGTACAGGTACGTATACAAGCAGGTTGGGAAAACTTAGTTCGCTCCCCAAGAGCAGATTTACTCCTGCATCGCAGCTGGTAGGAGCAGTACGGGGATCATGCGTCGAGACAAGAAGCGCTTAGAAAAAAGGAGCGCTTCTCACTGATGCTTGCAGACTAACGTTTGCTTCTACACCAAAGGCATTCCATTTCATTTTGCCTGTACCTGTACGTCACAGGTATGGCCGTATACCACGCCGGGTGAACAGAACACTTTCCAGACACTACGAGGTTTCTCATTAAGCACTGAGAACAGCGCGCATCCGTCGACGCGAACAACAAAGCTATCGATCGGGCTTGGCCACAATTTCCCTCCTTAACCCCAGAATCCCGTAGTGATACCTCTGTGATGCTTGCTCTCGCAAAAATTTTGGGTAGAGCTAATCATCCGCGGCGTCTTCCAGCGCCTACTGCTCGGTGAAGCTCGACGCCACGAGTAACTTTTGCAACAACAAGGCAGACAGAGGTGATTTTATGCAGCAAGGCAGAAATATAATTATGGCCACACTAGTGAAAGCCAACAAATAAACTGAAGTAAAAAAATGCGTGAGTAGAGATTAAAGCTTTCAGTGTGTGGTGCGTCCTCTCTTTGTCTCTGTTGAAAGTTTGAGGTACATTACAGTGTAGCGTTTGCTGAAAACAAAAAATTGAAGAATGTGATAAAAAGAAACAAAGACACAAGCAAGGACAGCTATAACCTTTGCTTTCGTCACAGTGCTTTTGGAGGGCACAGCTGTCTCGCTGCAGTGCGACAGTGAACAGTGAATGCAGAGAGAATTCACAAAATTTGTCACCCCTTCCTGCGAAACTCGAGGAATTATTTGCTTGTATAGAAAGAAATATTGTATGCTTTTATGGCACGCTTACTTGAAATGGATAGAGAGACGGACGTGGTGAATTTAAGGCATTTAAAGAAAGTTGTCTTTATTTGCTATACAACAGTTTTACTGACGCGCAGATGGATACTTTAAAGCTACCTTGCTGCCATGCAGTCACTGGCAAACATTCCAAGCAACGGCAAAGTTAATTTCCTTCACATTCGGAACGTGAATCATAGAATTACCTATTTTAGTTTTTCTATAAAAAATCAATTCGTATACAGCCGGCAGGAATGACCAAGTAGGAGATTTTACTCTCAAGGGAATAAAAAGCAAATAATACTGTTTTTAGAGTCGAAGTGAACACTTTGCGATCGCAAGTACGAAAGCTAGAAAAATTAGAGATATAATTTCGACAAGCTCTGCAGACAACACACCTTGCTTGCGATATTCTGCAATAGGGTTGAAAATAGCTAGCTCGTTTGAAGTAGTTAAGACCACAACAACGTGAAGGTTTTTGATCCATTTCTTGACAGGAAAAAGACGGAATTCGGGCCGAGTCATAATAGGATTAACTCGGCGTTGTGGTTGAAGCCACTACAACTCTTGCTTCCCGTAAAAAAAAAAAAAGCAATGAGCTACTGTTATTGCTCACTTTCGTGCTTAATCGGTATACGGGTGCACGATCGTTCTAAATTTTCAGTAAAGAATCCAAAGCTCAGTGAAGCTCAGAATTGATGCTCAGTGTATTAAATAGGGCACTTTCAAAATTACTGGAAACGATTCGAATATGTTTGTATAATTGGCACAATGTTCGATTTAGGCTCGGCATAGTCATCTTAGACTTTTTCAGAAACAGAGCCGACTCCGACATTGCACAGCATGCTTCCGCCGTCGGCCTTGGCGGGATGTGGTGGCGTTCAAAATGATCATATATGGCCTCCAAAATTGGGCGATTCAAACCCTGTTTTAATTTTCCAATTTCCGAATCCATGACTCATACGCAGCTCTTTTTCTTCCCATTTAGTAAGATGTGGCGCTAATCTATTCGCTTTAGTCGTCTGTATAGTAGGGATCCGTGTTACGTGTTTTGACGACTGTAATTAGAACTCCATAAGTTATAGCGCACTAGCGCAGCGTCACCGCCAGCGCTTAGCGGTGTTCGCAAAAATACACGTGTTTTGCAAAAATATTCGTGTTAGATTGTATCACTATTCGATTCCTATTCGATTAAATTATAGTGACACTATTCTTATTCGAAACGTTTTTAAATATTACTTGCACACCCCTAATAATGCTTTCAGCTGCATTGAAGGACATGGAGCGTGGCCACTTCTCTGCGCAGAAAGAGAAAGAAAATAATGAGGAAGGTAACATGCCTTAGAATGTAAAAATGTTGGAAACGCATGAATTGTAGAACTATACGGCATACACTCTAGAAAATCTTTTTATATTTTTTTACGAAAATATTATCTCTTGAGTTAGAATCAGCTCTGATTGCTTGTGACTGTTCCTGCTTATCAGCACGCCCGAGTTTCTAAGTACCGGTAACATTTTTAACATCCGCAAAATCCTACATGCCTCTAGGCTGCAAACAATACTGTATTATTTAGTAAGAAATGGACCGCAGCGGTGACCAAGTCGTTTGAGCATCTGCCTCGTATGCGGGAGGTGCGGGGTTGGATACCTAGTTCCGCCGGGTACTCCTCGTTGGTACAAGAAATCTGAACGGAGATTTTGCATTTCGGAGAAAACCGAATATGCACAAATTCATACCTAGGCGGGGAGCACTGGAGGCCGCAGTACGTAGCATAGTAGTTTACCATGCTCACCGCTGCTTGCAGGCATTCCTCCATCTCTCCTATGTTTCCAGTAGTAGCCCAGATGATGATGTCATCGGCGTACAGTGCATGCTGAACACCGCCGACACCCGCCAGCTGTGCCGGGAGGTGTATCATGGCAATATTAAAGAGAAGCGGTGACAACACAGCGCATTATGGTGTGCCCCGTGTTCCCATCTCAAACGGGCCGTACTCGGTCTCTTGTATGAGTAAATAGGCCAAGCGGTCTGTTAAGAAATGCTTGATGTAGTTGAATGTACGAGGACCGCAGTTGGTCTCGCTAAGATGTTATAATATGAGGTATGTTTTAATATGCGTCACACTCGGGTGGTCTATTCTAGGCTCCAAGTCTGCCTAAGGCCAGGTCCATGTGACATGCTCTAGTGTAGGTTTACCTTGGCACCACGGACATTCGTTTGCATATTGTGTAGGGAAAATCTTGTGTAGTTTGTGCAGGTGCGGGTAGGTACCGGTTTGTAGTCTGCGCCAGTCTACCGTCTCCTCTTTAGTTACCCTATTGTGTGGGGCTGGGTAGCCCTCCACTACGGCACCCGTTCCTTCTTTTTTCTTTCACTGCCTCCTTGATCCCTTCCCTTACGGCGCGGTTCAGGTGTCCGCCGATATACGGGGCAGATACTGCGCCATTTCCTTTCCCAAAAAACCAATTATTATTATTATTATTCGAACCAGCCCACGGCGGCAGCGTTTCGGTGGAGGCGATAGGCAATAATAATAATTGGTTTTTGGGGAAAGGAAATGGCGCAGTATCTGTCTCATATATCGTTGGACACCTGAACTGCGCTGTAAAGGAAGAGATAAAGCAGGGAGTGAAAGAAGAAAAGAAGAAAGAGGTGCCGTATTGGAGGGCTCCGGAATAATTTCGACCACCTAAGGATCTTTAACGTGTACTGACATCGCACAGCACACAGGCGCCTTAGCGTTTTTCCTCCATAAAAACGCAGCCGCCGCGGTCGGGTTCGAACCCGGGAACTCCGGATCAGTAGCCGAGCGCCCTAACCACTGAGGCACCGCGGCGGGTCGAAAGGCAAAAGGCGTCTGTGTGCTGTGCGATGTCAGTGCACGTTTAAGATCCCCAGGTGGTCGAAATCATTCCTGAGCCCTCCACTACGGCACCTCTTTCTTCCTTTTTTCACACCCTATTTTATCCCATCTCTTACGGCGCGATCCAGGTGTCCGCGGATATATGAGACAGATACTGTGCCATTTCTTTTCCCCAAAAACCAATTATTATTTTTATTATTATTATTCCAACCAGGCCGCGGCGGCAGCGTTTCGGTGGAGGCGAAAGGCAAAAGGCGTCCGTGTGCTGTGCGATGTCAGTGCACGTTAAAGATAATAATAATAATTGGTTTTTGGGGAAAGGCAATGCGCAGTATCCGTCTCGTATATCGTTGGACACCTGAACCGCGCCGTAAGAGAAGGGATAAAGGAGGGAGTGAAAGAAAGGAAGAGAGAGGTGCCGTAGTGGAGGTCTCCGGAATAATTTCGATCACCTGAGAATCTTTAACGTACACTGACATCGCACAGCACACAGGCGGCTTAACGTTTTGCCTCCATAAAAACTCAGCCGCCGCGGTCGGGTTCGAACCCGGAAACCCCGGATCAGTAGCCGAGCGCCGTAACCACTGAGCCACCAAGGCGGGTGGTCGATCCCCAGGTGGTCGAAATAATTCTGGAGCCCTCCACTACGGCAACTCTTTTTTCCTTTCTTCTTTCAATCTCTCCTTTATCCCTTCCCTTACGGCGCAGTACGGGTGCCAGCTCAGATATGAGACAGATACTGTGCGATTTCCTTTCATCAAATCCAATTTTCCAATTTTCAAACCAGGCTGCGGCGGCAGCGTTTCGGTGGAAGCGAAACGCAAAAAGGCGCCCGTGTGCTGTGCGATGTCAGTGCACGTTAAAGATCCCCAGGTGGTCGAAATTATTCCGGAGCCCTCTACTATGGTACTTCTTTCTTCCTTTCTTCTTTCAATTCCTCCTTTATTCGTTCCCTTACGGCGCGGTACGAGTATCAGCTTAGATGTGAGACAGATATTGTGGCATTTATTTTCAAATACCAATTTTCGCACATCGAGCGCCTCGCGTAGAGAGGATGTGCCGTGCGTGCACAGTGGGTGCCCGGTCACTGCGGCATCGCCGGCAACGAAGAAGCTGACGACCTCGCGACCGCCGCACATCAACTACCTGCCAGCGATCTGCCCCTTGTGCTGTAGGACGTGCGTGTGGTCATCCACGACCATCTCCGAAAGAGCACCCCGACCCACGCATCGCAGGAGGTGAGCGCATCGCAGGAGGTGAGCGCATCGACAGTATCACCGGCTGTCGCGCACTTACACGGTCGCAACGTGTAATGATCCTCCGCGCGCGCATTGGCTGCGTGTGGCCCGCGGGAAACGACGGGAGCGTCACGGAATCGCGACGAGTGATGTGTGTGACGGATGCGGTGCAGTGGAAACACTAGAACACCTGCTCCTTCACTGTGCCGCGTTCGCCGAAGCTCGTCGCGATATGCTTGCAGCCTATAGGGCGCTGGGAATACTACCAGGCTCCCTGAAGACGCTATTGTGGCCGCAGGGCAGTGCGCGCACCCGTGAGCGAACCTTGGTGAGCCTCTGTGCATTCCTCGAACACACGGGCTTGACGTCCGTCCCGTCTGTTCTCCGTCAGGTAGTTACACGCAGTGACCGAACGCTCTGCGAGTTCTACCTTGAGCGATTTACAACTGGACGCCCCACTCCAGTTGTAGTCAACACAGTGCTGTGCGCGCGTGTTTTTATTGCTCCATCATGAACTAATCACGCGCACAACCTGGACACATTTCTTATTGTGTAAATAGTTTGTGTACATTACTTCTCCGCCTATCCTCTCCTTCTGTCCCCTCACCTCTTTCATTTCATTTCTCCATTCTGCCTGCTATCCTTTATTTTCGCTGCCCCAGCTCAGGTGCTTCAGTATCGATTACAGATGCCGGGGCTAGGAAAAATCTTTTCCTTCCTTTTTATTATTATTTTAATAAAAAAACCACTTACTAATACTACTTTTCTAACCACCCGCCGCGGCAGCTCAGTGGTTAGGGAGATCGTCTACTGATCCGCAGCTCCCGGGTTCGAACCCGTCCGCGGCGGCTGCGTTTTTATGGAGGCAAAACGCTAAGGCGCCCGTGTGCTGTACGATGTGAGTGCACGTTAAAGATCCCCAGGTGGTCGAAATTATTCCGGAGCCCTCCACTACGGCACCTATTCTTCCTTTCTTCTTTCACTCCCTCCTATATCCCTTCCCTTACGGCGCGGTTCAGGTGTCCAAAGATATGAGACAGATACTGCGCCATTTCCTTTCCCCCAAAAACCAATTATTATTATTATTAATTTTCGAACCGCGTATTGCTATGTAAATAGTGTATTTATCCCCTCTCCCCCTATCCTTTCTTACTGTCCCCTCATCTCTGTCATTTCACTTCTTCAAACTGCCTGCTATCCTTCATTTCCGCTGCCCCGTCTCAGGTGCCGCCGCCGTATTGGTGGCAGATGCCGGAGTTAGCAAAAATCTTTTACCTTCCTTTGTTTTTATTTTACATTAAACACTTAATTACTTCCAACCAGGCCGCGGCGGCCGCGTTTGGATGGACGTGAAACGCGAAAGGCGTCCGTGTGCTGTGCGATGTCACTGCACGTTAAAGTTTCCCAGGTGGTCGAAATTATCCCGGATTCTTAGATGGATGGAAAAAACTTCATTTCTTACAAATTGAAAGTGTTCTTCACCTTTACCGGTCACTGGGCGCCGTGGTCGATCCTTGGTCTAGGATGCCGCACTTGACTGCTGCCATCGTGGCTCGGCGTACGAGAAATCGTGGTGCTTCCTCGTCCGGGCTGGCTAGCAAGTTCTCCCACTGCGTCACACTCGAGTGTTCTATTCTAGGCTGTAAGTCTGCCTTAGGGCAGGTCCATGTGACATGCTCTAGTGTAGGTTTACCCTGTCACCACGGACATTCGTTTAGATATTGCGCAGGAAAAGAAAGTTGCCGCCACCGTCTGGAAGATGTTGAAGTAACGAGCCTTAGCTGTTTGGTTTTCTAGAATTGATATGAATGAGATTAAGCGAGGTATACCAATGGAAACATGAATTTGTACGTTTATTTTTTCATATGATAATATTGGCCGACATCTTGTATTTCTAAGTGACGTCACCAATCAATCACCAATTGGGTTGCTATATCGATTTACTATGGATCCGCCATCTTGAATTCCTCGGACTTCGAAACTTCACGCCGAAAGGTGGTGGTTGCAGACCCCAAGAAATCGAGAAAAGTGATGAGTAAGAGCTAACGCTCTTAAAAACCTAGTGCCATGGCGCTCTTTGGCCGCAGATGCCCTTTCGTCATAAAAATTTTTCATCATTTAGTAAGATATTCCTGAAGTTCGAATGCTCGCGGAATCCGTGTAGGCATTTTAATCTGGTATTCCATTTTTCTGGCATCTGAATAGAGAAAAATGGGGGCTGGGCATAATGTATAGATAGCAGTTTATTTCATCTAGCTAGTAAACTCCGCAATGATTTTGCATTTTAACACCGCGTCTGCCATTTTAGTACGGCATACGCACTCTTTTGTTGTGCAATGCGCATCAGGGCATAGCTGGTAAATACATTCTCTGGAGTAGTGAAATCCCTTGAAGTGAATGAATGAGTGAATGAATGAATGAAAAAAAAATTATTCGGGCTCTCACGTACAGTAAATATCTACTAGGTGGGGGAGCGTCGGAAAAAAGCTGATCTAATCAGGTTGACATGGCCCTCGGTCCGCTATTTTGCAAGAAAGTGCAAAAAGAGACAGAAAAGAAAAGCCCTCGGTGAAACACTTAGTATCGATTCTTAACAAGAAAAAAATTAACCGTGTCAGTAGTACAGCACAGGTAAAGACAATTAATTTGTTAATTTTGCAGATTGTTTCAGCGCTCTCATCACTCCTTTTTGATACAAACATTTTCGTTATGTCCGTCCACGACGTCGAACCTCGAATGATTTGGCCATGCCATGTTGTGCCGTAATATAACGAATTGCAAATTAGCATTTCATCAGAGAGCGTTAATGCAAATCTGAGCTCAGATAATGCTTAAGCTACAGAGGCGTTTTTGGTTGCAATGAGATAAGCACGATTATCTCAAAGTAATGAGCTGGAACAGAATACGCCCAACGATTTAAACCTGCTCTCCACGTTAATTGGCGTTGTTGCACATTCTAACGGGAGTGAACTGACAAGGTGCATTCTTCTGCAAACGAGAAGAGTCTTTTGTTTAGACGAGTTTACTTTAAAGTGGTTCTGGTCCGACAATTTGCTAGTTTTTGTAAGGTTGCATTAGCGGCGTTTACATGAATTTCCCGGTCACGACCAGAAAACAATATTGCCTTGTCACCTGCATATATAACGGATTTTTTTTGTGTGTACGCTCAATGTTTAATGTATTATTAATGTAGATGTTTAAAGTAATGGACCTAAAACACTTCCTTGCGTATCTCCTAATTCTATTGGCTTAGCAGGTCGTAAATTATTACCGTTATAGACTTACTGATGGTGTTTGCTCGAGTGATATTTTTGCAGCTTCAGTTTGTGGCCCCGATATTTGTAAACATCTCAATTATTGATAACCTAGCATGCGACACCGAACGAAAAGATTATATATCACGATTTTGTCTGGCGCTGCTTATGTACCTTCATCGCTTCGCTTGGTTTTGTCGGGAAATGAAATCCAAGCCAGGAGACTGCCTTTATCGCTGCTATTAGATGGGTTTTGCGCGTGGAGCGTATGCAGTACACAACGGATATTTCTTTCAGCGGTCAGCAACGCGCGTACAAGCGAGTCCACTCTATACAGGATAAAGCAATGTTCTTCGCTCCGTGGGCTCGTCATCGCGTGCGTGCAAGAGTGGAACAGGATAAATCAAACGTGCGTGCGTAGCGGACACAATGTAGTACAGCGCGCGACGATGCGGAGAAGGAAAAAAAATAGCACAGGAAAAAGTTGCCGTTTATTGAGCCGATCTTTCGCGCCGAGCAAACAGTCGCGACGGGGCCTTCGAACATCGAGGTGAATGGCGGGAATACATTGCCACACAATATCGAGGGCAGCCACTTCCCACGTGGCCGCATCGTCTCGATTCAGTGATGGTGCGTCCGAGTTGCGCACGCCAGCCAATTTCGAAGCAGGAGCGGCCGCGAGCAAACAGCGAGCTGGGTCGCTCGGTGACGTGGGTAGTTTGTTTGCTTGTGTTCTGTGCTCGCAGCAAAGATTTGACGACAACCTTGTTGAATAACGCAAAGGCTACCCGGTCCTATAGCGTTGCTTCATGCCGAGGACGACCGAATGTTTGGCAGCCATGGAGCAGCGACGTGTTGCACTGCCAGGTCAGCTTTATTTCGACTGCTGTGATTATAGAGTTCCGAGCATTTTTGATAGCCGAGAAAGCGACTAAGGATTTCCGGGGATTGGCTCGTCGATCGTAGCAAATCAGCTTGCTGTGATTGCTGCATAGAGCGGCAGAACCAGCACTGCGGCTTGCGCTGCTCATCACAAAACAAGAGTCATGGTCCCATGAACAGACAGACAGAGACAGACAGACAGACGGACGGACGGAGGGACGGACAGACAGACAGACAGACAGACAGACGGACGGACGGACGGACGGACGGACGGACGACAAACAAACAGACAGACAGACAGACAGACAGACAGACAGACAGACAGACAGACAGACAGACAGACAGACAGACAGACCAACGCACACTTATAAAACGTTGTTTTATGCTGAATATTTCTGGTCCGCAGTGATCAGAACGCGTCAGAACCTGAAGGCGTCAGCGATTGCAGAGGCTCGCGCTGATGGCCACTGCGGCGGCGTCATCAGGGGCACGACTCATGCATGACAGCGGCCAGCAAATAGGCCACCAGGCGCGGGGTTGTCAAAATAGGGCGCTCGTGCGTAAACTGTAGGTTTAGCCTACTTTGTTCGGAATGCGGGGAAAAAAAAAGGAGAAAGCTTACCCAGGAAAGTCGTTGTTACAGAAATGGTCTTGGGCTTGGACATTTTTTTTTTACTTACAAGTTTGAACTGAAAATTTACTGGTATGTATCGCTAGCGCTAACAAAGTTGATACCCACAGGCAAATCGGATTATCAGGAAGAAAAGGCCCCCATTTACTCTCAGCAACCGCTAAGAAATTGTAAAGTATTGGGGTGCTTGTATTCCGAAGTCAACATTCACTATCCGGGATCCTTGCAGTGTTGGCAGAGCGCATGATAGCCCGTTCCGGCGCTCATGAGATGCCTCCACTTGCGGTGAGTGTAGAAAGTGCATATTTCAGGAGCTGTGTCTGTAACGACCGTGCCGGCGAAACTGGGCGATCGTTCGAGGCACCTTGGTCGATTCCCATCCATCTTTCAGGACCAGACTTTGCAGGGAACCTTCCATCGCTCGCGAACCTTGTTGCCCTGTATGTCTGGGGCACGTTGAACTTAACATGGTTCAGCACAAACTTTCCCCCTTCGTGTCGCAATAAATAATAGTGACAATGGCTTTGCGATGAAACCGCTTGATTTGACTCCTGAAGAATGTTGTTCAAAGAAGGTGCGAGCGATACCACAGCCATCAAAGTGGATGCGAGACAGCTGATGGTTATTGCGCACATGAGGAATGGACTCTCAGTATATACATTATACTCCGAATGGGAAAAAAAATTTAGTAAGCGAAAGAAGACTGCTCTCGTTAACAAATGTAAGAGTGACAAATTAGATTACCGGCAACAGATGTAACACTGTCCGGGAGTGTAGCGAAGGCTGCATGTGTTGGCAGAGCTTTATTTTCACCTGCCTTCCTCTACCCAGCATATACCAGGTGTCCCAGCTAAATGTAACCAAGCTTTTAAAAAATACAGATATCCTGGCCGCGTGAAACCAACTGATGGTCGCTTGCAGTCGCGTGATCTAGTCGGCAGTATTTTTTCGGTCTTCAAAGTTAATAAGTTCAGCCTAATAAGCTAACTTTTTATTTATTGAAATGAGGAACAGAGTGTCAGTGGAAAAGTTGTAGATTGCTTTTAAAGACAGCTGACTGAAACGTTTGCAGCAAGGCACCGTTTACAAAAAGTAGTTTTTTAACTGCCTTAAGCCATTACTCGCACAATAAGAAAAAACTTTCACGTCACATTCATGCCACTTCAACGTACCAAGGCGCGTCTTACAGAACAAAATCCCATTTTTTCCGAAATACTCTCCCCTAAGAGCCTTTGCTTGCACATTGGGCCAGAGGGATGTGAGCCAGCAGCTGTTCACGTGATAGTATTCTTTTAAGGCCAAGAAATACAGCTATGTAAATGGTACCCTTATGGAAAAAGCGTTGCTAGCGGTTTTTCGAGACGACCTACAACTTTTCTATTGACACTTTGTTCCTCAAGTTAATGCGAGTAATCAAAAGATAGTTAATTAGGCTTAACTAATTAACTTGGATGATCGAAAGATTACCGCAGACTAGGCCACGCAACTCCGAAGAACCCTCAGTTGGTTTCACTGGACTCGGACACTTCGTCTTTTTTGAAAGCTTGGCTACACTTAGCTGGGACGCCTAGTATATATTCAGTGCACGGGACAGCATTAATAAATCAGCCAGACCTTCCGCGTTGCAACCAAGATATAGTAATGCATAAGGGCCGAGTTGAGGGTAGGGTGAACGAAGAGATAATAGAACCAACGCTATGGCACTTTCGCGATTGTTAAAGCATGGCGCTAGATAAGATGTGGAAGCTTGGGAAGTTCGTTCTACTTATGGTTTGCACTGAGTTAATGGCCTTTCAATTTGTCAGGCGCCTGAAATACCAGCATGTGAAATCACAATCCGATAAATCAGCGCTTACTACATAAGACATCAATACCTTATCCAATGACATCAGTTGTAGCAGCTAGGCAGCAAAAAGCGATTCGCTCTCACGGTCTACCGCTTTCAGGCTGTGCACATACCTAACCGGATGAACCAGCGCAACCCTCGTTTCAGCTCAGTACGTGCATAATATTTTTACAAGTAATTCTCGCCGTCATGCCGGTAAAGAAATCTCACGGAGGGAAGGAATTTGAACCTCAAAAAATGGAACTGCTGGTTGAGCGCGCTGCAGTCATCTAACAAAGGTAACGATCGCACTGTGGGAAAATTGGCATATTTTCCTTGGTCGCGCCGAAGCCGTACTCCAGTCACTGAACTTGTTGGCTTTGCAGCGAGCACGTAGCGATGCTGCCTCCCTGTCTTTCCTTCGTTTCTCATAGCGGATCGCAAATTCATCCTTCGAGGTGGTGCGGACGTCTTAGATAGCCATCAGTGGCACCTTTTTATCGCTTCAATTTTTTGTTCTGTCCTTTTGATTGCGCCGCGTATCTACTGGCTGCGGTTTCTGCAAACGTACATAGCTTCAATCGACGTACACTCCGTTCTCCTTTGCACGACTTCCAAGTTCATTCCCGCCTCGCTCAATTTCCCGGTTCCTCTCTCTGTAGAAAAAAAAGAAAAAAAAGACAGCCAGATAAAACGTTCTCGGCCAGAAGACATATGGAGCCCACGGCGGCACTCGCAATTGCGAAACTAGAAGTGTCGTTTCGAGAAGTATCGTACAAAGCTACGCGCGGCGCTCGTATATATACATTTACACGGACAACGATAGTAAGCTTCCTCACACACGGCCGGCCGGTAATTTCGAACTTGACCTTGCACCAATCGCCGCTCATACGCGCGCATTCCCAGGGCCTCCTCGCGGATTTCGCTAGCCTTGAGAAGTTAATTTGTCTCGAAAGCCGAGCGCGAGCTTCTCCCTGGCGCCTCTTTAATGGCCGCGACAACCGACGCGAGACGAGTGAGCGAATGACGCCGCTGCCTCCTCTCTCTCTCTCTCTCTCTCTCACACTATATATATATATATATATAGGCTTGCTTTAGCGGCCCCCAGCGCCACAAGTTGAACTCATTATCGCTCGTCGCCGAGTTGTTTGCATACGCGGCTCGTTTCCCGGCACTAACGAGCGCGGACGTGCGCGGGCACCCGTCGCGCTTGCACTTCAAGAACCTTTTTGTTCATTCGCTGTTTCCCGACGATTCCGCCTTTCGAGGGAAGGGGGGACGCTGCAGCAATTCGAGACGGCTCTATTCGGCCCGGTGCATTACAGCGACGCAGCGGCTTACGCTTGTTATGGTTTACTTATCTTGTGAGGCGCCTGACAGCGATGGCTTGATTAAAGGAACCGAGCGAGCAAGAGAGGGGGAAAAGTGTGGGCTATGGGGATGAGTACACTTTTCGGAGATGGCAGCGGCTAATCCGAGCAACGCATGTAGCGTAGACCTGTAGGCCTAAATGATGCACACAGCATGGGGCTAGTGTTAGACAACTTTTGATGAAGACAGGGTAAGTATGAGGGTTCATTTTTTAAGGTTTCGAGCGCGCAATTTGTAGTAGAAAGTGACAGTAAGAAGAGCGCGCTGCTAATGGCTCTTCGTTTGTAATGCTAAGCCGTTGTCACTGAAATATGGTGGAAACTATAGGGCTCGCTATGGGACACACCGCTCTTTTCGGGCCTCTTTTAAAATACAGGAACTATGTTCGTGCATTAATCCTCTAAAGTCGGAGAATATAAACCCTATATAGTTCAGATACTACAGCCCTTCACCAGTCCGTACACTGGAGTTTCTTTCTCTCATTTCGATCCCAGCTATTATGCAAGCTTAGTTCTGGACTCTGTGTGGCTGCGTACACCCTCTTGAGCTTTCAGCTTGCTTGCGCAAATAAACGAGTTCCGCTGCAAAAAAATGCTGAAAATCGTTTTGCCAACACTTAGAATTAACTTATATAGACGGTGTATTAGTTGTCAGGAATAAATGCTAAAAAAAAAATGTGTACAGTCTGCTGATGAAGTTTCCCTGCCAGCATGTCTTTCAACAGAGCGGAATTAAGAACGCATGTCTTGGCGGTACGGCTGGGTTAATTCGTTTGCACGCAATTGACAGCAATGAGAAAAATCCTTCTCAGTGTATTTAATGTCAAAAATCAGCCAATGGCAGCGATCACTGCGCGCCTTTGCTAGGCCCGTGGCCCGTCTGGTCATAGGCGCTTTGACCTGGGAACTTTTGCAGGAGGTGGCACCCATGTGTCTCACGAAGACGAAACTAACGGAGCTTTGTTAGGTAACTCTCCGTAATTTTATTTCGTAATTGACGAACCTAATTATGTAGCCCACCTGCAAATCTCTGCGACACACGGGATATTCGGTGTGCATTTCAAAGTGGGAAGCTCGTAATTTGAATAGGAGGGTTGAATTTCCAGGCTTCTCAACAAGGCACCTCTTGTCATGTACCGAATAAGATTGCGAAAAGCATGAAGAGTGGGAAAATTACGATGCTCAGGGGCGCTCCACACGTTGCCCCGCATTTGCGCAAACTTGGGTCGCACGGCGGTGACGACCTCTGGTAGAAATGCCACGTGCCTGGGCATTGTTAAACATGCAAATTGTTTGCATAGTCTGGCGCCTGCTTGGTGCTTTGAAACAACTATAAAAATAGACTTTCGGCGGAGACGTATCTTCAAGGAAGCAGCGCCATTAGAAGACGCTCCTTTGCTTTTTGCACCTCTTGAAGGTAAAAATAATATCGCATCTCACGAAAATAGTTCAGTTAACTCAATGCACTCCTCGATTCTCTGTTTAGTTTTTTAGCAACAAAAAAGAAATAAAGGAGAGATCGCTGGAGCAACCTAGAGTGAAAGAAGCATGGAGCGGATATGTCATATAGATTAATGACTTTTAAGGTTCAAGTTGCTTACGCACGACGGTGCTCGAGCTCTTAGTTTACATCGCTTGGCGTTAATTCCAGGAGCTGTGCCAAGTCAAGGAGCCTTTATAATGCGAGAGGGCGGCTCTAATGAAAATGCCAGCCGTGTCTCCGTAATGAGCACCGAGGCTCCCTTCTTGCAGGTGTAAAGGCTATATACTCCAAAAGATAACCTTGTCGAAGCATTGACATCATGTTGCGTAGACGACCTGGCTGGCAAGATATTAGCTGCCATTCTTGGAAAAATAAAGCGAACATAGTTCGAACTTGAAGAACATGAAGCCGAATCCAAAGAAACATGATGCCGAACTTACCCGGCACCATTACGAAGTTCTCCTTCCCAATGGGGCGCAGCGAAATAAATAAACAAAAAAACTTACCCTACATTTAGCCCCAAGCGCAATTCGAGCCAGCGCTGGCGCAAACGGTGCTGTTTTGTTTTCGGATGCCTTAGACCACTCGGCCATCGGCGCACCTTATACTCTTGCCCCACGGGTATTTCGAAGGCCATCGAATCGGTTGTCGATCGACTCAGTGGCCAAGCGAACATTTCTAGACGGGCAGCTCCAGTGGTCATCCAGTTAAGTCAATGGAATCAGCGGAGCAAGGCGGAACTGTATCGAGATTTCAAAGGCTTTGGAGCGGCTCCAGCGTGCACAATCGGACGAGAAGAGTTTGCAACAACGCACTGGCGAATAAAATCAGAGCAGTATAATCGCTGATAATTTTAGACCTTCAATATGCAGAACTTATTTTTCAGGAAAAAAAATATAGGCAGGGCTCGGAAATGCAGCAGTAAGCATATTACATTGTTGCCAGCGATATAAAAAAAAACTGTCGACACCAGCTTCCTCAGAAGTGCACGAAAGCTTTAGCCTGCAGTCACCGCCCCCCTATACTTCTCCGTGACAAAAACGTAGTCCTCTATTGAAGGTTTTTTGTTAATAAGCAAGGAGCTAACAAGTAGACAAAATTAAGCTCAATATCATTTTGATGCCTTTGGCTTATTTGATATAGTCAAACATTAAAAATCTGATTTCACTTACTTGTGTGATTTGTCAGCGCAGTAGTACCGGACGCCGCGGACCATGGCCCATTGCTTTCCAACTGCTGTTTTATAAAGTTGTATTTGACTGCGTACAGTATATAGCTGGTTCAAAACAACAAAATTTGTTTCCAGATTGATTAATATTACTGCAACGAATAAGCATTTTTCTTTTAACCTTTTCAGGTAAAACTTCTAGTTTGACTCCAAGCATGCCTATAAAATTATTGATAGGGACGATACTGCTACAACACATTGTTGTGAGATGATGAAAGCTCTCGACGGCGATTGAGCTTGCCGTGTAGTAGTGGTACTACTCCTTCGAGTTCGATAGCGATTTACAATCTTGAAGGCTCTTCACTCAGAAGTCTTCGAAAGCCCCCCTGTGCGAACACAGGACGAAGAGAGGAACGTACGACACAGGCGCTGACCGAAAACTGATGTTTATTCGAAAAGGTGCACACACATATAAATAGTCTCGCGGCAAGCTGTCAGCTGAGTCAACGTCAGAGGCGGTGTATAGGGCCGGAAAAAGCGATAACTTTTATCCCGCAACTTTTAGCCCAACTAGCCCGCAACAACACCCTCGTAAACTTCATTTCTTCCCCCATGTGACATGGGTATAAGAATTTCAGAAATGTTTATTGTTATTTCATGGTTTTACATCGCATTTTTTTATAAAGGAGGGGTCCCAGAACTGAGCGTTGTCATGCTGTCGCCATGTATATGCTGTTGAACCAAATGGGTCAAGAGGCAGAAATGGTCGCTTATGTCGCTAACTGGAGCTTCAATGTAACCACGCACGAAGATGAAAAGGTGGTAAAAGCGTCGCTAAGACCAATGAAGAGCGGGCGAGCTCTATGACGCGTTAGACAGCGAAAGCTGTCCAGCAAGAAATCGAAGCGATTGAACGCGGTAAAGGAAAGCAAACCCGCTGTAAAGCTATGAAAATCAGCTCATCACGGAGGCTCCTCAAGCAGCAGAAGCTGCATTTTAACCTGGCCGATTCCCGAGCGCGGCTAATACCATCAGTGAACCGTCATAGGATGCGTTACACCTTGTCATTTTCGCCCTGCCATTTTTATCCTCAAATTTTCGTCCGTCCGTCCATGAACACCACTAGAAATCCACCCAAAATAAAATACACACAAAATAACTTTCGATCCCACCGGCTTTCGAACCTATTTTCGGTGCGCGACCAGAAGTGTATGTGACGCTACAAATAACTCGGCTATCGCCGCAAACACACATGCGCGTGCTTCCAGGTGGCACTTTCACTTGCTGAAATTAGTTGTTTACGCTGAACGTTGCGAAGCGACCGCCTCGTACTAGAAAAGAGGCGCGCAGAAACGAAATACGGATCCAAGCGACACAAAAGTATTATCGACGTTACTCAAGCGCAAAAAAAAGAGGTTGGCCGCGTTGATGACAGAACAGGAAGACGGGGGAGGAGAAAAGAGGCTCGTGGGATAATACAGCCAGCCCCACGGACGCCACGACAAAGCAACTGCGCTCTTATTACATAAAAAAACGCGCAGAAACGAGGAGACACGCAAAAGCAATACCGGCGCTCTGACCCACGTTACAAAAAAGAGTCGTTGGCTCCGTTGATGAAAAAAAAAAGACGGACGAGGAGAAAAGAGGTTCCTTGCGGTAATAACGACGGTGCAACGAACGCCAGGATGGAAGAACACAGAATTTATGGCAGAAAAGCAGCATAAACAAAATAGAAGCGCAGCCAAGTGACACAAATTCGTTATCGAGGCTACTCAACCGCTAAAAAGAGACGTTGACCGAGTTGAAGACAGCAGAAGGAGACAGAGCAGAAAAAAGGTTCATGAGCTAATGTAACGAGCCCCACGAACTCCAGGACGAAGCAAAAGCGTCTTCATAGTAGAAAAGCAGCGCAAATAAACGAGGACAAACACAAAAGCAAAATCAACGCTACTGAACTTCAAAAAAAAAGGATGTCGAGCGGGTTGAAAACGGCTGAAAAAGATGGAGGAAAAGAAGTTCATGGGGTATTTCGACGGCCCAACGAACGCCAGGAACGAAGCAGCTGCGCCCATATTGCATAAAATAAGCATGTAGAAACGAGGGGAGACACAAAAGCAATATCGGCACTTTGAACCGCGAAAAAAAAAGTCGTTGGCCCCGTTGATGAAACAAAAGATGGAGGAGGAGAAAAGAGGTCCGTGGGGTAATGCATGTCGGCGGCGCAGTGAATGCCAGGATGCAGCAACAGCGTACTTATGACAGAAAAGCAGCGTGAAGAAACGAGAAGCGAAGCCGAGGGAGGCAAAAGCATTATAGAGGCTACTCGTCGGCGGCGCAGCGCACGCCAGGATGCAGCAACAGCGTACTTATGACAGAAAAGTAGCGTGAAGAAACGAGAAGCGGTGCCGAGTGACACAAAAGCATTATCGAAGCTACTCAAGCGATAAAGAAAGGCGTTGCCGAGTTGACAACCGCAGAAGGAGACGGACCAGAAGAAAGGTTCGTGGGGTAATGTAGCCGGCCCCACGAACGCCAGGACGAAGCAAAAGCGTCTTCATAGTAGAAAAGCAGGACAAATAAACGAAGAGACACAAAAGCAATATCGACGCTACTGAACTGCGACAAAAAGGATATTGGGCGTGTTGATGGCCGAAACTATTATTATTGATATTATTGACCGCTGAAAAAGATGGAGAAAAAGAAGTTCATTGGGTAAGACGACGGCCCAACGAACGCCAGGAACAAAGCAACTGCGCCCTTATTGCATGAAAAAGCGTGCAGAAACGAGGGGGGAGACAAAAGCAATATCGGCGCTTTGAAACATGACCATAAATAGTCATTGGCCCCGTTGATCAAACAAAAGACGGAGGGGGCGAAAAGAGGTTTATTGAAGTAGTAATTACCGCGCAATGAACGCCAGGATGGAACAACACCGCATTTATGGCAGGAAAGAAGCGTGAACAAAATAAAAGCGCAGCCGAGTGACACAAATGCGTTATCGAGGCTACTCAATAGCTAAAAAATGACTTTGGCTAAGTTGAAGACAGCAGAAGGAGGCAGAGCAGAAAAAAAAGTGCATGAGGTAATGTAACCGGCCCCATAAACGCCAGGACCAAGCAAAATCGTGTTCATAGTAGAAAAGCAGCCAAATAAACGAGAAGAGACGCAAATGCAATATCGATGCTACTGAACTGTGAAAAAAGGATGCTGGGCGTGTTGATGACGGCTGAAAAAGATGGACGAAAAGAACTTCATGGGGTAAGTAGACGGCCTAACGAACGCCAGGAACGAAGCAACTGCGCTCTTATGGCATATAAAGGCGTGCAGAAACGAGGGGAGACACAAAAGCAATTTCGGCGCTCTGAACCGCGAGAAAAAGAGATGCCGGCACCGTCGTTGATAGCAGAACATGGAGGAGAAGACAAGAGGTTCGTGGGGTAATGTCGACAGCGCAACAGACTTAATAGCTGAAAACAGAAACGAGAAGCGGAGCCGGGAGACACAAAAGTATTATCGACACTACTCAACTGCTAAAGAAAGGCGTTGCCGAGTTGACGACCGCAGATGGAGACGGAGCAGAAAAAAGCTTCATGGACTAATGTAGCCGGCCCCACGAACGCCAGGACGAAGCAGCTGCGCTCGTATTGCATAAAAGATCGTGCAGAAACGAGGAGAGACACAAATGCAATACCGGAGCCCTGAACCACGTTAAAGAAAGAGTCGTTCGCCCTATTGATGAAACAAAGACGAAGCAGGAGAAAAGAGTTTCCTTAGGGTAATAACGATGATGCAACGGACGCCAGGATGGAACAGCACCGGATTTATGGCAGAAAAGCCGCGTAAACAAAATAGAAGCGCAGCCGAGTGGCACAAAATCGTTATCGAGGCTACTCAACCGCTAAAAAGAGACGTTGACCGAGTTGAAGACACAGAAGGAGACAGAGCAGAAAAACAGGTTCATGAGCTAATGTAACCAGCCCCACGTACGCCAGGACGAAGCAAAAGCGTCTTCATTGTAGGAAAGCAGCGCAAATAAATGAGGAAAGGCGCAAAAGCAGTATAGACGCTACTGAACTGCGAGAAAAAGGATGTGTTAATGGCGGCTGAAAAAGACGGACGAAAAGAAGTTCATGGGGTATGTCGACGGCCCAACGAACGCCAGGAGCGAAGCAACTGTGCCCTTATGGCATAAAAAGCGTGCAGAAACGAGGCGATACACAAAAGCAATTTCGGCGCTCTGAAGCACGAAAAAAAGAGATGCCGGCACCGTCGTTGAAAGCAGAACATGGAGGAGAAGAAACGAGATTCGTGGGGTAATGTCGACGGCGCAACAGACTTAATAGCAGAGAACAGAAACGAGAAGCGGAGCCGGGGGACACAAAAGTATTATCGACGCTACTCAAACGCGAGAAAAAGACTTTGGTGGCGTCGATGAACATAGAAAAAACGAGAGGTCAGAAGAGGCGAAAAGAGCTTTATGAGGCACTTACGCTTGGCGCCACGAAGGCCAGGAGGACGCAACAGCGGGCTGCAGCTTCTGTCGCTGCAAATCGACAGCTGACCTGCCTTCACAAGCAGCGAGTGAGGGTTAGCGGAGCGACGAGGGGTGAGAATGGCGGCGCCCTTAGGTGAACATCAGTCTCTGGAGTAGCATTTGCTTTCCGACTGAACGAATGTTTACATAGCCCACCCGCATTCACGTGCAGTCGTGCGCGAAACTGGAGACCACCCGAATGGCGGCGACTGCGATGTTTCTGCATGCGTGGGCGCCGACAGGCCAGCATGTCTGGTCAGGCATACTATGCATATTTTGAAAACAGGCGCTGCACCGTGAGAAAGCGCCTGCACGCAGTTCTGTGAATTCGCGTGGTTTTCCCACTTTGGCGCAGGGGTGTAGTACTTAACTGCCAATGTTGCTTTACCTATTCTCCAAAAACTCAGAATAAATGGTTTCATGGAATAGCACCGAGAGCCAACGAAAACTGATGTGCGGATCTGATCAGACTGTGCAACACGACTTTCTGACTATGCACACGGCACTCGACGCACAGAACGAAAGGACAGAGCGAAAACAAACGTCTAAACGGCTACTTGCTGCTCCAGCTGCCCAGCCCGGTCGGGGCATAGGCCACGTGTCATGTGTGCCGCCAAGGGATGCGTACTATTCTCGGGGACAGCTTTCTGTGGATATGCAGCGGGAGCTACGAGCGCGCGCCGCCAGTTTAAACGCGTATCTCTCTCCCTCGTGAGAGAGGGATAAGAGGGCGCTTGTGAAAGCCTTGCGTCTCGCCCACGTAGCTTCCACTGCATAGCCACAGAAAGCTGTCCGCGGGTATAATGCGGGGTGGCCTGTATATGTTGCACCACACCATCGAGCTTAATAGCGTTTTCGAAATTCTAAAGCTCGTATGGCTATTACTAATGGTCAGCTACAAGTCTCTAATTATACCGGGTGTTTCAACGAACACTCAAAAATTTTCTGTAATAAGCTTTCGGGGTGAAAATATGGCTTTTGCGGCATAGTGCTACCAGTGTTGGCGGACACCAGAAAATCGGTTTTCATCTTTTGTAGTAAGCTGTTTAACTAATTTTTAATAATTAACTTTTTAAGTAGTAGAGTTAGACTCCTAGTTTCAATTAAAGATTCGTAGCCGGTCATTAGTAATAGCCATATCAATTTTTATAATTTCGAAAACGCGATTACCCTTGGCGCTGTGGCCCGACAAAATTTGGCTTTTTCCGACTAGTTACGGGCACTGGAGGGGTTGCTTTGCCTGCATGCTTTCGAGAGCGCATGGATTTTCGCACGATACAGCCAGATTTTGTCGAGCCACAGCGCCAATTGTAATCGTGTTTTCTAAATTCTAAAACTAATATGGCTATTGCTAACGACCGACTATAAGTCTCTAATTGTAACTAGGCGCATAACTATACTAGTTAAAAAGATAATTACTAAAAGTTAGTTAACCAGCTTACCACATAAGAGATTCACCGGTTTTCTGGTGTCCGCCAACATTGGTGGTACTATGCTGCAAAAGTCATATTTTTACCCTAAAAAGCCTATTAATGCAAATTTTTGAAAGTGTTCGCTGAAACACCTGGATATAGGCGCCTAACTGCCACAGTTAAAGCGTTTAATACAATTTAGTAGACCATGTTACTACCTAACATGAGTGACCTGCTTTCTGACGTCGGCCACCACTCATATTACTGCGCTGCAAAAGCCACCCTTATTCCTCAGCAAGCATATTTTTGAAAATTACGGGCCGGTTTCGCCGAAGCACCCTTATATTAATTAGTCTGACAAAACGCTGTAACTAGTCCAAGCACCGCAATATCTTTTTCACAGCGACATTCAATTTCGGGCACCAACACTCGTGCAAGCTTTCGAAGAGCCTTGAATGGGCCTCTTTGCCTCCTTCGAAATCGTGGATGCGCCGGTGTTCCTCCATTTCCTCAGACTTCTAAACTCGTTCACCGGATGAAATACGGTGTGACAAATGAGAGGCAAGAAATACAGCGACCACTATGTGCAATTTCTATGCCTGCGACGAAAAAACCGAAATGTCTTTATGCTGCATGGCACAAAGATGTCACCTAATTTTGGCATGCTCGTGACTTAATTCTTGCATTTTGATGAAGTCCCTGTTTACAATGAATACCGAGCCTTGGCTAGCACCCCACTACACATTCGCAGTTCGCTGGCCCTTGGCTCATTTGTGTGCACATCGTGTTGAATGCTGTCGCCTGGTCCCTGACATCTTCCGGCATCTCCGTTGGGAATGTCAGTTTGCATGAACTCTGGCGGGAGGCTGCCTACTTTTCAAATTTCTCAGACGGATCCCTCTTGCATTCAGAGGGAGCAAAAAGTGGAATACTGTGGCGTCTATCATGTTGGCAGTTAGAACGTAATGGAACAGCCACACATGTATGTGTGTTGATTGCAAATGAATTTCTGAATAGAACATTGTGAAATGTGTCCGTCATAACTGTACGCAATGACAGCAGAGTAGGAATTTTATATAACTGTTACATGCAGATATTTTGCTACTATATTTCTTTTCTTTTCTGAGTGCGCTCCTACACGGCTCTTGTGATCAGCTTCTGGGGCTATATGCCCCAACAGAGGGCGCAGGGTGGCTTTCCAGCTGCATCAACGCAGCTTTTTGTCCTCCTTTCTCCTTCGTTACTTATGTAGCCGTGAGAGAGTTAATAAAAGACTTCATTCATTCATTCATTCATTCATTCATTCATTCATTCATTCATTCATTCATTCATTCATTCATTCATTCATTCATTCATTGAAGTATGACAGGAACATACACAATATCAGCGACGACCTGACACATTCCTTCGAGTACCGGAGCAGTGCTTTGAAACCATCAGCGTCGTTGCAGGTTTGGCCCGTTGTTTTAGCGCTTCCGCCCTAAACGGCGTGCGGTTCTTAAACGTGACCTATGGCAGAGCCAGTGACTTACAGAATGGTGGGGAGCGTCCTAATTCCTCAACGTTGATCATTCGGCAAGTTAGCTGTTCAGGGCAAATTTTCTGTACGCTCACAGACACGTGCACACGGTGCTAACGCCAAGTTTGTGTTTTCTTTTTTTTTTATTTCCTACGAGTGGTGGCAGCCGCCCGTTGCGGCCATCATTTCATCCTCTAAAGCAACCCGTTGAATTCGGTTCGATCACTCGAAAAAAAAAAAAAGGCTCTTAGTAGCAACATTGCACACTCACAGTGTCTTCTGTTTATCCGGCGCCAATATCTTCGATTGTCAGACTGTAAGCGCCTGTCAAGGGCGCTTTGTAGTCACTCCTAGGTGTTGCATTTCACCTCAGGCCTCAATCTACACCACTAATAACAAAAGAAACCTGGAGAAGGGACTTTCACTTGCACGGACCCGAGCTGGAAGAGATGAACCTGCGGTGCTATCTTCGCAATGCCTGAGAAACAGCCCAGCCGTGTGCGTTCAGAAGGATGGTGCTGAGTCTGCCTCTTTGGCACTCCTAAGGACTGGCCATTTGAAGAACCCGGAGTATTTGCATCTGGTTTGACGGTTAAGCAATCATATATCCATGAAACTGTAAACAGCATCGCTACCTGAGTGTGTAGAGAGGTTTAACGACCAATTCGTAACTTTAAAGCAAAGCCCCCGTTTTCAAATTTCCTTTGAAGATGTTTAAAAATTCTTTTTAAAACTATTTTGCGTTAACTCGACACTTTCTGTTTCTCGGCAGACTTAGAGGCTATGCAGATAGGAGCAGTTTGGAGTCGAGTACTGCAAACAGCCGCATTCAAAAAATAGTTCCTCAAACGTCTAGTCTACGGGTAGGGTGTTTTTTGCGCCGCCTCAACAGCACTTCAACTATGTTGTCGCCTTAGATCAGGGCGCCGCTGACACTACATACTTATTTCTGTAACAATTCGCCGCACGGCTCCTCCATCACACCTCTCCAATTGCCGCCTCGATGGGCGCCACGGCACCCCTAATGCTGTTCCCACCGAATGCATGAGTTGTCCGTCAGGTAAATTTGAGAACGCAGTTTTCTGGGACAGTTTATGTAAGGTGACATTTGCGACTAAGATGCCAGAGGATATCAGATACAAGCTGACAGCTTGTGAAGACAAATGCGCTCAGAAAAGAGCGAGTGGCCGGCGAACTGCGAATGCGTAATGGAATGCTAACCGACAAGAGTCAGTCTTTCTCGTAAACAGAGACTTCATTAAAATTCAGAAATATCGTTCCGAGTGCTCCTAATTTAGGCGACCTGTTTGCGGAGTACATTGCGAAAACAGTATAGTGTCCTCGCTGGAGGAATGGAGTTAGCATGCCTTACGGTCGCGGTATTCCTTGTATCTCGCTTGTCGTAACAATTTCATCCCATGAATGAACTCGAAAATCTGGCAGAATACAGGGACGCCGGCCTCGTTGATTTCGGACCAGACAAAGCGGTTTATCAAAGCTATTCAGGCCATCTGCGATAACGATGTCATGTTAAACTAAATGCTCTTACAGAAAACGCTTTTCAGCGCTTAGACGAGTTGCAGCTTTTTTAGAGAGATTTGTGCCAGACTAATCAATGCTAACTCTCCTAAAAGGTTCCAGTGTATATCAAACACTAGATTGTATAGGACGTAGATTTCTCCTAATTCATATACGTCCTACATTGGCGATTGGAGAGCTCAGTAAGTAACAAACATATAAACTGGCACATACAACATCATCGACCGGTGAGCTTTATAGAGTTCTGTTGGCACTGCGGTTTATAACATCTGTACAATACGAGCGATAATTGGTAACCTTCAGTGACACACAGGCCATGCTAATGTGTCTCTCACAATAATCGGCTCAAAAGCGCTCCATTATGCTCGCGTATGGGGCGTTCGAAGAAATTGTCAAGTCTATCGAAACGCCACGTACAGTAGCCTTCAGATCTGCTCACCGTCTCATTCCTGGAAACTCCGAAGCTCACGTCAGTCAAGCTCATGATAATATCAGTTCTTACTTTCCATTCCTGTGAAGTGAAATGCAGCATGTTTGAAAATCCCTCTGCGTTGATGTGAGTGGAACAATGGAGTTTGAGCTAAAATCTAAAATTTGCAACCTTTATTGTATAGATTCGTCAAGACTGTTGACCGTGACCGGGAAGTGCCCATGCGAACCATTTTTATCTTTGAGGAATTCCAGTTCTAAAAACACATACAGTCTCAAAAATACATTTAGTCCTATGACTGACGTGATTCCTTCAAATAATTGAACGGTATCAACATCGAGCGCCTGCCCTGAAAGCTTGCCAGGCATTGCTCCACTTTCTGAGAACACCGAACTCAAGCTACGGGTTGTGATTCTGAGGAGCACACGTCTTTAACTGGCAGCCTCAGTGATTACTTTATCCCTTCATTTCCCCTTCACACCCTCTGTTCCCTTCTCTCAATGCATGCCTCTGAAGCACGACCCTTAGAATGGAATTGTGTCACGGTGGACTTCAAATCCCTCGTTGAGTTTAACGACAGCGATCGTGGGTTGAATTATAGGGCGAGTGTAACCTTACGAAGGTTTAATAGCAGCGAAAAACTTTAATATGGCGAAATCATTGAAAACGCTTCGCAGATGGAACCCCTTTGCTGGAATCCCATTGGGTGCGGTCACCTGGGCTTCGCACTTAACCACCCATCGCTCGCCAGACTCAGTCGGGTATGTCTGGTGGTCTTCTCATGAGGTGTGGGTGAGGTGAGCAGTGAAGAGAGGGATACCCTGGTAGTGACGGACCAGGTGAAACATAATGTGTCGGTCTCCGCAGAAGGCGCATGAAAGAGTGCCAGAGCTAAGATGGGTGTAAGAGAGTGGTATGGAGGGAAGCAGAAGTGCTTAGCTGCTACCGTTAAGAACAGTTTTTTGTTAGAGACAAAATATTGGATGTGGTGATGATAGCGTTGTGAATATAAGCGGTGGACTGCTCAGAAAAAGGAGGCAGAGAAATCTTCTTTCAACAGTATCTGACTGTGTGCGCTGTTTCACCAGAGGCCCGGTGGGTTAAGCATAGGGCAAAATTGTGAGTGCTCCCAATTCCGGAAAACTAGCATGGCCACTCACCCAGGCCAATCGATGGGTACTTGTTGCATGTGAAGGAGTATGACAAGTATCAAATTATTGTGCTGACTTTTATAGTAGGCAAAAAATGCGGTGCCAAGTGGGCCCGAGAAGTGCGCAAGAAAATTTTGCACATATCTGCGTTAGGGCGCCTCTGGTATGCATTTTATTATTTTATTTACGTCACGCTGATTGTCGTACTGAACCGAGTGATCTGAGCGCTGTGTGGCCACATGGAAAACCTCCAAGTCATGTATAACTGCAGTAATCACACCATGATGCGGGGCCGGTGCCCCGTAAGCGTGGAGGGTGGGTGCGCCCGTGGAGTCTACGCGGCAGATCTGTCGAAAACAGTGGAGGCAGCAGTCCCATCGATCGTCGCGCCGGTGAGGACACATGTTGCGAGGAATCGCGGCCACGAAAATTCGCAAAAGCGTGGAGGGTTAGAGACACACACTGAGTGCACAATTTGGAGCCGCGTGTAACCAAGCGCACAAAAAATCGCGCCGTTCTTGGATCGTCGACTGCAACCGGCGGAATTGAGCAGTGCATTGAGCCGCGTAAAGTTCATCCAGGCTATTGGTCTCGCCCGGAGCCTCCAACCGTAGTAAATTATAGGCGTGAGAACAGAGACCCAGCACAAGTCTGCTTACCCTGCGAAGGAGTTGCTCCATTCGACCGTCCTCTGTGCAAGTCAGACAAACGTTAGGGAGGTGGTGCTGTCGTCTCGAGTGATCTACACCCGTTTCTCTTTTCACTGGCTGGAGTGAATCGGCACTACATTCGAAGCATATTTATGAGTGATATGGGCATCATATTGCTTGGGTCAAGCTGCGATTAAAAGCCGAGAATACTAGCAACACCGATTCTAAGAACCTTTTTTAATGCTGTCGGTGTAGCTCGGGAGCAAGTATGTGACGTGATCGATAGCATGTCGTGCGTCTAGAATTTCATTTATATATCTCACTTGAAAATTTTTGCTGTTTCGCTGGGAACCACGCTTTCAATGTCACGGTCATTTCTTGACTCAGCTTTCTGTCGCTGAGCATATTAGTTCGTCTCTAGACGCCCATAGTTCTTTCCCAGCTGCCAGTAGTGGCTACATGCGGCGACACCAGGCAGGAGTTCTCCGCGCGCCACTTAATTGTCCTTCCTCAAAAGAGGACAACCGCAGCGAGTCCTTTGAAAGTCACCTGTAGCCGCTTCTGCTAATCTAAGCACAGCCTAGTTCGACTTCGTACGCATGACGTGACTGTATGATATTAAGGGTGCAAAGGCAGATAGAGGAATAGGATTCCACTTTTAGAAGCCACACAAGTACACGACTCGTGTAGCAGGAGTTGATAGGAACTGCTAGGAGAAGAGCACGCACGTTACTAGACGGCCGACATGGTGAAACAAGCCAGGATCGAAGAGCCGTATAAAAGATAATAGAGTGAACAAAAATATCGAACAGGAAATGTTTTTATACTACACGCTCCGTGCTGCGAATTAAATAAATAATTGCTCTAAATAACTTCTTACGTACAATCGCTTCTGTATTTCATCGTGCAGACTTGCTTTAAGCATGGCTACTAATTCGTGGGTGAGGATAGAAGTTTTTGCTTTATGTCAGAAACACACATGCAAAAAAGCGTTCTTTCTGGATGATTAAATAAGGTAAATCATAGCAGAAACATACGCATTAAGTTTCGAACAAAGAAAAGGAGACTCTTGCTACTTCCAGGCTTGTCTGTTCACACCAGTAGTGTCGACACGCGCCCAGCGTGTTGCCTCTGCCGTAGGCGCGCGCATCTTATCCGTAGCAGCAGCTCACCACAGCCCGTCATTTATCATCGACTATCATCCCCTTCGTGCATACCATGCATGGAACAACTCGTCTTCCATCAAAGCAACAGGACCCCGTCTGCCTTCCTCCTCAGTATGCCTCTTATCCTCTTTCTCCTTTCGCCTAGCTCCTCCTCAAAACGGGTAGTCGTGACCACATCAACAACACCCGCGACCGTCCATCTATCACTCTCCGCAGCGTGGACCTTCTTCCGGAACGGTACACACTCAACAAGCAGCGCACGCGTATCAGGCCTTTCATCTGGCCGCGCCATTTTAAAGCCGCCGCCTCGCACGCGCGCGCACATACGAGATGTAGGTCGCACATATCCGCCGACGCCGTCAAAACAATGCTCTCGGAAGCTGCGAATCTTGACAGGCCGCCTCCGGCCCGTCCGCGGCAGCATGCACGTGCGAGAAGCGGCAGGCGTTTGTCGCTGCTGCGATGCCGTGCAAGGCCCATTTCGCTTGTGCCGCTGCTGCGGAGGCGGCGTGACGCGAGAGCACACAAAGGTCGCCTGCGAGCAGAGAAGAGCCGACCGAGGGTGTCTGCGAGTATTGGGGAGGTCGCCCGGTAGTGCACCTACAAACCCAAATTCTTAGAGGGACCTCCGGCGCTTGATGTCCCGGTGGCAGTGGAGCGCGCGCTGTGCATTGCATTCCTCGAGCTGTCACTCGCTAGGCCAGCCAGCCGGCGTCGGTGCGGTTACGTCCTCCGAAGTCCTTCCAGTGCTGTCCGCTTGTTCTGCCTGCCAGCTGGCTGACGGACAGGCTAGTAACGTCGCTGCAGGAACGGACACGCAGTGAGCGACGATCGTATGATCGCTAAAATGCGGATACCCTTGCACGATCCATACCGCTTTACTGCACGTTGCGACCTTCTCGGTGTTGCGGGACTATAATATATGAACACGGAGAACAGACTTTTCTTAACGGCAAGTCATCACCCTTCGTGCTCGTGTCACGGTGATCCTGTCTTGCGCTATCCGCATCACGTTACGGCAGACTACCCCGCCGAGGTGGCTCAGTGGCTTTCGTGTTAGACTGCTGCAGAATAGAATCCTCACCGTGGAGGCCGCAAAACTTCATGATGTTTAAATTAATCCGGAGCTTTCCACCACGGCGTCTCGTATAGCCAGAGTGTCGCCTCGAGACTTTAAACGCCATAAGCCACAACCGTTAGAGAAGAGACGCGTCAAATGCGAGAACACCCATTACGGTCTTTTTTTACGGTACAAAACATATATAAAATAACAGCAGCTACAGTTTCAAGGCAAATCCACTGCGACCGTGCTAGGCAGCGCCATACAGTCGTGCGAAATGCGCTACTTCATCACGTGCTCGTCGGGTCCGATGCGAGAAGGCACATGCGCAGTCTAGTGAGCCTCCATGCTTGCTCAAGGTGCCTCTGGTGAAAAATGCGTGTTATAAAAAATTGACGAATGCGCGCAAAATTTTCGGCACACTGCATGAGCCGGAGGAGTCAGCTAAGGTGTGAGCGGGACCGCTTAATTGCTCGGCATTATTTCCCTTTAAGTATAACGCGGGACGTTCTGTGGTACTGCTGACAGCATTGCCCTTTGCGTTTTTGGATTTCTGTGAATGCCAGATTATGAGCACGTCACTTTAAATGTTTTAATCGACCAGAGTGAAGCAAGCAGAGCTCGTAAACAGTATTTTCAGCTTCGTTGTTTTAAGAGTTACTGTGTAGGTTTTAGAATTCGACGCACTGAAAGGTGTCGAATGTGTCAAACTTGGAGGTAAAGCATACGAAGTCTTTTTAGGCTAGCGTTTGAAATGGTGACGTGATCGGCAATTGAAGCCACCACTGCTTTTAGGCTTCTCCTCAGCGCACAGCGCCGAGTGAGGGGCGCATGACGACATCATCTGTGTTGTCAATACATTTCCAACACAGAAGCACTTGCTTTGAATGAAAAAAACAAGGCCACCGAAGGTAAAGCCCGTGAAGCGTTGTTTGGCTGCATCTAACGATGCGCAGCAAGGTTTGGGCGAAATCAGAGGAAATTTAAAATATCCTCGTCAGTGTCGTCATCATCGAGTTTCTCGTAACTTCTCCGTTGTTGTGAGGAGAAGCATAAGCTTTAGTCGGCGATTACGCCATCATTTTAAAGCTAGCGACAAAGGAGTTCGCATGCTTGACCTACAGCGTATATGGATTTGAATCCTTGAATAGCGCGGAATTCTGAAAAAGTGGTGCGGTTGCTCTTTAAAGACACCTCCGCCGGCCAGTTGTCAGCTTACTGACAGCTGTTACACTGTTTCCACGTCGGTATCAGCCGGGCCTCTACCTCAATGGTGCATTCTGCATACCATTGCATCGCACACATCACAGCGAAGAGTTGCCGTTGTCCCCCCCCCCCCCCCCTCCCTTCCACTACAGTGCCTCCTATCCTCATCTTAACTCTCGCGAGCTCGTGCGCCCCTCTGGCACTAGAACTACAAGCGATTTACAGAGCTGTCTCCACATTCCACATAGTTCCCCTCTACACCGATTCCCTCGCGGCCCTCACACAGCTTAAGACTGTTGTTCTCACATTCCAAACTGCACAATCCATCTATCAGCTCTGCACACAGTGTCCGTTTACTGTGCGCATACACTGGATTCACGGCCGTGCTCACGACCCGACCTGCATAATATTCACGTAGATAAAATGACACACCATGACACCTCAGACGACCCGCCACCGTGCCCTCGTCCTCCAGATCCGTTCTTGTTCCATATATCCCAATCAAGTTCTGCGCCAGCGAACACGCGCACTACTTCCTTCGTGTTCACACCCTCTTCCCCGTAGGCTTAATCGGGAGGAAGGCATGAATGCGCCGAGTTCTCGCAGGGGTAGCTCTGACCTCACCTGTCCGTCATCAGTGCCTTGACAAGCAGCCGCCAACGACTGACGAATGCCCTCACTGTGGTGCTTCAGTAGACCTGTGCAATGTGCGACACTTGTTGCGAATGTGCCCCAGTCACGACTTTGTGAGAAACGCTTCCTCAGGGAGGCGGGCCTTCGGTGGAACCGCGAATGTAACAGCGAAAAGTGGACCGCGGGCAATCGCTACATCGGCAGCCTCCCGGAAGAACTGGACGTGACTTCTTCTTTCTCCTATATTACCTTCCTCCTTTCTCAGCCTAGTCCTTGGGGCACACTTCTTCGAAAAGTAAAAAAAAAATGTGAGGCACTCTGTGCGAGGTGTACATTGCGTTCGCTCGGTCACTGACTTCTCTAAATGCACAGGAACATGCATGAGTGCTCGTCAGTCATGACGTCTGGAGTGTAATAGGTACTGTTCGGACTGACGTCAGCTTTGTATTGCCTAAAAAAAGGCCTGTAGGACAGATTATTAAAAGTTATTCGACTAATTCATTATATTACCGGAACACCCACCGAATCGCCGTTCGAGGCACCACCATTGTGAAGAAAACGAAGGATAAATAAAAATTCGCTACTGACCAGAAGTTTAAAAATGCATAGTTTTCCGTTTTCCTTTGCCCCTGCAGTATTGGTTCCCTTCTTCACTATGATTTAAGCACTGCCTGTGCTTAACCCTAACTCTCATTTCGTAAAATTGGCTAGAAATCGATCATTAATACCCCCCTCCTCATTTTTTTCCACCAGCGCAGATTTCTACTTTCATATCTCAAGCATAAAATCAGCAAAAAAAAAAAACAGATATTAGCGCTCTCAACAACTGAAGCTGTATTTCGGGGGTTTTCAACCTCAACTTTAGAAGACCGGCAGGATAAACGTTTTTTTTTTTTTTGCTCTTTTCTATAATGTAAAGCCATTTAAAGTTGCTGAATGCGCGATTGCAGTTATTAACTCACGTTTTTAGCAGCCATAATAGCTGGCTGTGCCACACTCATCAGTGAGGATCGAATCTATGTACACTCATGAACAAAAGTTTCCGGAAGGCAGGTTCGCGTAAAAAAAAAAATAGTTCTATGTGGTCGTGTAGAGCAGGTTCCAAAAAAGTTTGAAAGATATGGGCACAAGCTTGCACCATACTCGGGAAAAATGCAAGGTGACTTACTAGCGAGGTAACGTAGAAGTAAACTTTTTTCCATGAATCAGCGTCCCGAAAACTGTTGTCCACGA
Organism: Amblyomma americanum; assembly: GCF_052857255.1. Classification (NCBI taxonomy): domain Eukaryota; kingdom Metazoa; phylum Arthropoda; class Arachnida; order Ixodida; family Ixodidae; genus Amblyomma; species Amblyomma americanum. The sequence continues at coordinate 300,129,919 of NC_135497.1, read as the reverse complement.
CTGTACACATTTAACAGCCACGTTTTTCTTCGAGCCATCTACACTCGCGCCCTTCGAGCGCGGGCGCGGCCTGCCCTAATTCCGAGAGTACTTTCGGCGACGTCTAAAACATTCCTTTATTCCCAGTGCATTTACAGCATTTATTTCAACTTATTACTTGTGGCGGCTGCGCTTTAACGGGTTTGCAACTATTTACGTATGCTGAGCTTGCAAAATGAGCAGCAAACTTCTAAAGGCTTTACTCCGATACTCGATGTATGCACTGGAGTGCAGCGCGCGTCTGCTTTAGATACAGCGTCTGCCACTAAAGGCAATAACTAATACAAAACTAAATACATTAGTGACGTTGCAACAACGGCGCAAGGCAGCAAGTGCAGCTTACATCGCGTTAACACGAACCGCGAGTCACATAGCGCCGCTTTTGCAACAGCTTCCCAGTGAAAATGGTTGGCAGAAAGCGAATATCAGCGAAAAAGCTTAGAACGTTCTCAGCCAATAGAGCGACCTTTACTAAACATTGAGCTGTCTCAGAAGCAAATGTTCACTGTGTACGCAAGAAGCGTTGTTATTTATTCGGCATGTCCAAGCACGAGATGAGTTTACGCGTTGAGTGTTACAATTCCACGCAAAGATATCCCATTAACGTGCGAACGTTCCACCACAAAAGCGCCGTCCGATCGATGCCATTGCCACGACCCGAGAACACCTGGCGGGTGCAGCTCGTTTGTCGCTCACCGTTCGCCTGGCAGGTGCTTCGGCCTACGGAACAAACAATAAACAGCGGCTGTCGCTAGTGGAGGAATTCTTTTTCGCGCCTCTCAGCTCACGCGCTCGCTACAGTGCCTCCGATTCAGCAGGAAAACAGGCGCTGGCACCGATGCTTCCCGTACCACAGTAAACAGGAAGCGTTTCCAGAATACGCCGGCAGCTGCTGTCGCTCCCACAGCGCACGACCCGACGTCTGCGCGATCCCGACGGCGCCTGAAGGGGCTCGCGCGAGGAGAAAAACGAATCAAGAAGGAAATCCTCGATGCACAACGGGGGTAAAACGCTAAAACGGTGGACGGATCACGAAGCCGCTTGCCATCGTCACGGCTTAGTACCGAACGGCTTCGCGATTGTATAACGTCCAATTAACGACAAAACGAACAAAAACGGCAGTAGTAGAGTGGCCCGCGCGCCTCCGACAAAGCAGGAAATGATCGACCGGCTCTATTTGAGCGCTTATGGCTGTGCGCGGGAGCCGTTCGCTCTCGCCCATCCGTCGTGAGGTATCGCTCGGGGCTTTCCTGGGCCGCCGCGCATTAGTGCCACCGGAATCGCTCACTCGCGCGTCAGTCTCCGCGGCGCTGGTTATACACGAGCGCGCACCGCTAACGCCCGCGCGCTCAGCAGGCGGAAAAACAGGGACTGTATAGGTATAAACGCGCGGGTGTTATGAGCCGCGCTGGTGGTTGTAATGAAAGTCGATACCGGAAGTGAAAAGCGCTCTCGGGCCTTTTCAATCGAGGGGAATCTGAGGCGCTCGCGCTCTCTCCCGAGGCCTCGTCGATATTTCCGCCTTGTCCCGGCATGGAAGCACACCGACCGATATATATATAACACGACAGCCCCAGATATACGGCGGCGGCTGCAATGCAAGAATCGAGCCGCGTGCACGTCGTGTCGCCGCGAAGAAAACGCGGCGAGCTCGAGTATGAAAGATGGAAAGAAGAGGCAACGGAACAAAGAAAAGGAAACGCTGGAGAGAAAGAACAAACGGCGCACGTTCGGGAAGACAAAAAGAACGAGGAAATGTCGGCTCCGCCGCCGCTTAGTAACTAGAACTCTCATTCCGATTGTGCCTCCCTTCTCTGACCTCCCCCCCCCCTTCCTGCCACCTCCTCGCCCCCACCTTAACCCGGCTGATAGGTTGCGCAATGGCGACATGCTTTCGTGGAGGGTATGTCGTTGTTGCGCCCCCTTGCCTTCCCTCGGGGCCCGAATCGAGGACGACGCAAAGGAGCCCTCGCGCTTATCTGTGTTCGAGTGGGCTGCTTGGAAACGCATCGTTGCGTCAGTGAAATAAGGAAGCGACGAGCAGGTCGCCCGTGCGGTGAGGCCCCGAGTAAATTAAAAGCCGGGCGGCGACGGGCGCGAGTGCGGCTTTCTGGTCGACCACGCCGCCAACTGATTGGAAGGGTTCGATGACGCGTCCTCTCGAGCTGCTTTCACAACTGGCGACAGGCGACTCGCAGGGCACGGCCTCCTGTGGCGCTGTGTCGCGCATCAGTTAGTGAGCGTTAAACATCAGGCAAGCAGCTGTTAGCCGTCGACAGTCGCCGTCTGGTTCCTTGAGAGATTTTTCGCTTTGGGCCTTGAACGCACGAGCTAAGAATCGTCTGCTGCGGCGCTGTCAGCCGCGAATGACAGCGCCGCACAACAGGAAGGACACAGACTACTGAAGTATCACGGGCTTTTCATTCGTTTTTATTCGCTAACTTTACGACGCGTGAAAGGCACTTGGATCAGAGAGCAGAAATGACAGTTCGGCGCGCGATGCGCGCGCTAGATTTGATAAATAGGTTACTACGACTTAAATGGAAAACCATACAGAGAGAGAGAGAGAGAGAGTGCGAAGGCGGGCTTCCTGCGCTCTCTCTTTCCCTCGTTTCGCACGTGTGAAAGCTGCCACGAACACAATGGTCGTAACATGCACAGACGCTCTAAAGTAATTAGATTTAATCTTTAGTTTCATGAATGAAGTGTCCCTCTAACATGTACTAACATCCTGGTAAGAAAAGTACTTAAGCCAAGTGATTGCTCATTTCTGAGCGTTATACCTTTCGACAAACAACAAAGTGAACGTAGTTCTTTTTTTCTTTTTCAAACAAAATACAACCTGAGGCTGCTGTCACGACGGGTGCAAATATTGCAGATAGGCAGCACCTTGATGACTAGAGACTACAATGAGCATTCAAACCGAGCTTCGTTGCTCAGTTCAGATAAACAGACACAAATACGCCTCAGCTCAATGTAAACTTGCGAAAAGACTGAACCAGGAAAGCGCGATTTGTCTGCGAAAACGAAAAGAGAACAAGCATTCGTCGCGATAAAGCAATTATGCGATGGATCTATAGCGCGGCGCAATGAATTCAATTCTGCGCGAAGACCGCAAGATACCAGCGGAAGCTCGGTTTGGTTGGTGCCCTTGAAACTTTAGCGTCAGCCAGCACGGGAGCAACGTTGAATGCTGACAGGCCGAATTTAAAGCGCACATTAAAGAGAGTATTATCCACACTTACTTTTTTTTTTTTTGCGCTGCCGCTCTACATACATCATTCTTCGACACGCTGTCATTACAAACCGTTCACGACACCTCGGCGACGACTGTTAAGCGGACGAAGAGGGGGCAGCTTTGAGATGCGAGCTCCAAATTAAATCAGGCGTCGCGCTCTGAGTAGCGAGTATTTCGCCTGCAATTGTCCGGCGATGTCAGACTGCGGTATAGAGAAGCAAGTACAACGCGTTAATATCCACTGAGGGTAGGAAACGCGTGCCGCCAACGTGCCTCAACAACAAGGGAGGAAAACATAACAAGATTGAGAGAGATAAACACGAAATAATAAACTCAACAAGTCGCGACGCGGCAGCGATTGAAATCCTCGCGGTAGCGGGGAAGGGGACGGAAGTGGCGTTTGATTCGGCCGGACTGAGGTCCCTGCCGCCTCACGCCGTCGGCTGCCGCTGTAGCGTTGCCTGATCATCCGCCTTCGAGCCCGGGATTCAGAAGTCCGTGCCACCGTCTCCTGCACGTATCAAAGAAAGAAACAAAAAAAATAAGCAATAGATTCAAGTGGCAGTTTGTTTTTAGGCATGCCAACGGTGGCATACATGCATTCAAATGTAATGCGGTGTGCGTCGCAATTTTTGTATTGCTGTGTATCCTACGCGGCGAGTACCTATAAAACAGGGTCAATCAAATGGCTCTTTGCGCTAGCTCTATTAGTGTATTGTGATTCAGCGCAAGTGTCCGCACACTTGTATAGACGGCTTGAGCCGTGTACGCGTCGTATAATGACTCAGTTAACAACTACCACCTCCAGCTGGGATCGAGAAAGCTTGTCTGTTTCAGAACGCTTTTGCTGAGTGTGCGGACTTATTGTTTAACGTCCCATCGGGCGCCATTTTCTCTGCGCAGCGTTCTGCTGCCTTTCAGAGAGGGACAGAATCGGCGACGTGCCTTGCCTGCGGCGCTGGCATGCAGTGCTCGTCGTCCGTTTCGCTAGCCGCTAGATACAATGCCTGAGGAAGCGAGCGAAGCTCACAACAAAATGCGCCTGGTGGCACGTGAAATTGCGAGCCCGCGCACTCAGCACGCCCTGCGAGACAAATAGGCTTTCTCGAGCCCAGGTGCCAACGAGAGGGATTAACAACAACAACAACTGAACAACTCCCGGCTGAAGCCCGACGTGTGTGCGGACGTCTGAATGAAAGGCGCCTGCAGTTATCTACCCGAATAACCATGCCCCCTCGTCGCTACAGTGCCACCACAAAAAGGCGCTTTTGTGAGCCGGAAAACAAGCTTGGAACAATGTACAAGTTTTTTCGTGCTTCAGTACTTTTGAGAAGATTGAGGAAGCTCACGAAATATACAGAACCTTAGAACCATTGGTGAATATTGCAATAAACAGTGTTTTAAAAATGCAGATGCCATAGAGCGCGCTGCCCAATCTGTGCAGGGGCAGATAATTTCCCCTCAGTGCGCGCTCTGTCTTTAAAGAACTCTTCTTGACTCGGCTGGGTTCGAAAATTCATACATTAACAGCTTCATGTTATCTCAAACGAACACTCTGCGAAGCCACTAATCCAGCATAGAATCAATGGGATGTCTTGATCTTTTGTCGATATTCCAAGTGAGTTCTTCAGTTTAATACCAATAATTTTTTTTTTTACTATTCTGTTCGCTCGGTACTATCCTAAAGCAACATCCACATGCATGCGAAACACTACGGACGGCGAGATTTGCGCCAGTTCAGCAGCGAACAAGTATGGAGCATTGTCTGCCGTCCTTGCCCGTTCACTGCTTCGCGATCAAAAGCCATTGTTCTGTTGCGCCTTCCCCAAGCGTGCGGCGAGAAAAATGCGCGCGCAGCACGTTTTCTTCATGTGCTGTGAATATTAATCCAAGGGAAGGGAGCAACCCCAAGACCTCGTTTGCGGTTTTACATTTCCCGCATACCGGGCCCCTACGTGGACTCTCACCAGTCCACAAATGAGGTGCATGTATTGTCATAGATTATAAATGCAGAAGCAAACGTGATCGGCCAGAAGATCTCAGTTTTCGTCGCCTTGGTGTCCAGATATATTCTTTTATTCCCTATAGTTGGAAACGTTTCTGTCAAATTCATTGCTGCAGTTAATCGCCTAGACATACCGCTGTCTTTAGAAATGGAAGCCAACCATACAATTCGTTGTTAGAGGGCAAGATTTAATAAATGCCTATTCGCCGTTGCGCGTAAGATTTACAAGCTCCAGTCAAAAAACAAAAAAAAAACAATGCCCATGCGCCGATGTCCCTGAGCAGTTAGGGTACAAGATTCACACTGACGGGTGGCAGAGTTTCTCCGCGCCATGAAAAGAAGTGCATATAGCAGTGCCCCTACTCAGGCTCGCAGAGCATGGAAGGGGAGCTGGCGCAAGATCTCACCGGTGTTCTCCCCTGTCATGGCCTGGAGCATCCTGAAGGACCTGGACGGGATGCTTCCGCCGGTGTATTTGCGCGGATCCGGCTCGGCCTCCTGCTGCGAGGCCGGCACGCTGGGGTGCGGGAACACTTTCTCGGGCACGTGCCCCACCCCGCTCTGTCCCTGCGGCCCGCAGTAGCCGCCCGGTTCGGGGCCGCCCAGCTGGATCGTCATCTGCGTCGTCTTGCGTGGCTTGGGGCCCGCTTGTGGCTGCTGCTGCTGTTGCTGCTGACGCTTCTGGTCGAAGACAGAAGGGGCTACGGAACCTGCGCGGAGGAAGGAAAGCTGAAGCTGCGCTAAAGGTTGACGTCGAAGTGAAACAATTTTCATTTCATTTCATTTGATTATGTTAAAGACCCACGAGGGGTATTACATAAGGGATGGATGCATACATTTTGGTAAGCAAGTGTTAACACAACGAAATATGATTGGTAACATTATTGGAAAACTTGGATGAGCACGTGATGGCTGCGATGTCGTTGGGTAGGTCGTTCCAGTCTGCTGCAGTACGGGAAAAAAAAAATATTCGGCAAAGGTGGTAGTTCGGGCACGAGGTCGGGAAACTTGAAAAGTATGAGTGCGATGAGATATGCGGGCTGGAGGGACGATATGGGGTGCGCGGCCGAGTGAACTATGGAAAAATTTATGAAACAAGCAAAGGCTGGCAATGCGGCGACGAGATGATAAGGGCATTAGGTCGGATTCAGCTTTCAACGCTGACACACTGATGTCGTAAGAATATGATGAATGAATGAATCTTGATGCTCTGCTTTGGACTGATTCGAGTGCATTTATAAGGTAAGCTTGGTGCGGGACCCAAATAGGTGAGGCATATTCTAATTTTGGTCTGACAAGGAATTTGTACGCTAACAACTAACTTCACATGTTTAGGGACTTGGCGGAGATGACGTCTTAAAAATCCAAGTGTTTTATTAGCGGATGAAATGATCTTCGTAACGTGTGTGCTCCAGGACAAGTCGCTACACAAGGCAATGCCTAAGTACTTGTATGATAGAACCGGGTGTACAGGGACGTTAGCTATGACGTATGGGAAATGAAGTGAGTTGCGGAGATGCGGGAAGGACAAGATTTTACATTTCTGACGGTTACGTTCCATTAACCAATTGGCACACCATTCCTTAAATGCGGTTAAGGTCGTTTTGAAGAGATGTTTGGTCAAAAACGTTATTAACCTTGACATGCAGATGGTTTTTGTCTTCAGCGCGGCAAAGCAAATGGCTTCCGGTGGTTCGCGTAGGTTTGTGACGACACCTTTGCTATGCTCTTTCTGAAGAAGCTGCCGATATGTCTCATACGTCGCTGTAGCGAAGTGAGTACGAAGCCCGTGGAAGCGATCAGACACTTCGGGCATTGTGGACATTCATTGTCGCACGATACTTCGCACAATACAGCGGTAGACAAGCGTAGTAAAGGAGCTCACAACAGCGTCAGGTGCGGGTGCAGTGTTTATGGAATCATGTCGCAAAGTATGTATTAAAGAGAGTCTAGGTATTCTCTGGTGCTCAGCCCCTTATGATGAAAGAGGACTTTTGATCTTCCACACAGGTGCGAATAGTGTTTAGATATGGTCCTGCAGTGGCTAACCGAAGTATATTTTGAAAGTTTGCCGCGTATCCGGCAAGAATTTTACGCTTGTCTTTTTATTTCTTGAGTTTTCGCAATTTTTGCTGAGAAAAAAAAGACAACGGAAAGTATGCATTGCAGTCGAGATAAAACCTCAAGCACCCCCCCCCCCCCCCCCCCCTTCTAGATACAGGACAATAAATCCTGTAGCCCGATCCTCCAGGACCACTGAACGCGTTTATAGTAGGTTTATAAGATAAGCAATGCAAACGGCGCGTAGAACAACATTTGTTAGAAGGGAAGCATCTCTTGCATGTAATTTTATTTTTAGCCGCCTTCTCGACAGTATTCTTTGTTTCTCGTGCTCCAAAATCATGATAACTTATACACCTTTCGTTTTCTTTCAGGTTCTTATTTACATCGGAAGCGCCGACCTGAGTGATGAAAAGAATCGTGGTAAATGTTTGCGTTTGCTCATATCGACATCGTCAAGATGTCTACTGATGTCGAATGCTGCAAGCAGTTTCCTTCGAAAAACAAATTACCTGACAAGCCTTTCAAAGTTTACGCCGGTTTAAGTGATGGTTGCCAGGTCCTAGTGAGCAGATGTACCAAAGAAAGGAAACTTGGAGTAAATGCCGCACATTTTAGTACTTCGCTATGAATGGGAAGACCACGCGAATACAGTTAAACATATCGGGGTAACTGTACAATGTAGGAAGAAATGAAAACTTTAGACAGTAGCAGGTATAACTCTCGCGTTTAAAGCACTGTAAAAGCTATTCTAGCAGTCACCTAAACGATCTGATGAATATGCGGTTTCATTGCGGCCACAGTATTCTACTGACAAGTTTATTTATTTATTTATTTATTTATTTATTTATTTATTTATTTATTTATTTATTTATTTATTTATTTATTTATTTATTTATTTATTTTTATTAGTATTTCTTCAGGATCACACAGGAGAGGGTCGAATGAGATGTGCAAATAAAACAGGGTGAACAAAACCAAGATAAGGAATCCTGATAAGTTGCGCTGAATATATTCAAAGGGAACAAAATAGTGGAGTTATTTTCTCTCCAGTCACGCAGTAAACAAACGTGTGCGCAACCTCCTTTGTGTCGGTCTGGGTTACTGGTGGGATATAAAAGGCTGGGAGTGGTGTATTACTAGAAGAAAGAGTGTCAGTGGAAAATAAAGAGTGTTTTGTAATTGTACATGCATACATGTATCTCTCAAATTCTTTACCTGAATATATCGCAAAATCTTAAACACCTACAGAGCTGCGCTCAAATTTCGTATTAGAGAGTAAAGTAATCGTCCTTATTATTTTTGTATCTACGTACGTGGAACCATTTGAATCCAGGCACGAGAGATGAACTCAGAGAACCCTTTTAAAAAGGACGCCTCCGCGTTTACCGTAAGCGCCAGTGGGGCTCCGGAACGTGCGTGTATCCGCTGTCTTCTCTCGCAGGCATCGGCGTCTTCAAAAGCTTTAAAATCAGCTGAATTGTCTACATAATGACTTCTTCATCATTACAGAAATGGCTAAAACTGCCATTGATGTTCTGTACCCACTGTAGACTCAAGGAGTGGGGATATAGGACAGAGCAGAAATGGCATAATTATAATCCCCAGGGAGGGGTCAATTTTTTTTGTGACATTTACTCGTGTTCGCCACAAAAAAATATGCAAATTTTAAAGTTTTTCTCCCGCAATATCCCGACTTGCGACTGAATGAGATATTGCTTGAGCTCTAAGAGGCAACAAGTTACTACGCCTAGTCGTGGGCGTGGCGAATGTAACAAAATACCTAGCCGCAAACAATTCTTACATAGACGACACCAACACACGCCAATACATCACGTGAAGCGCAACACGGCGCCATCCATGAATGAAGACAATACTCTGTTTTTCCTGCCATTGTTTAGGTCGAAGAAAATTGCAACAACCCTCCTTTTTTTTTACAAAGAAAACTTTACCTGATAACTGCAATGAGTTGCTATTGCATCCGATTTTGAGCAAATTAACAACGACTACCATAACATGAACCGGAACGCAGATATGAAGATCTGCGTTGAAGGAGCCGCGGAAATGTCCTGGCCCTAAAATTTGATTGATGATGTTGATAGCATGTCGTCACTGAACCCGAATCTGACCAAACGAGCTGGCCTAAATTAGCTTGTTTTTTATACCATGATTAACATTCGCTTGTGCTTGGCTTAGTTTCGATGACTGTTGGCTTTCTTCATATCTACGTCATAAGCAACTCATTTTAACAACCCTTGTCTGCTCAGTAGCTCAACGAGTCCCTTGGTTCTGGCAGTCTTGATGTCATAGGTTGCATAACAGGGTTCTCGCACTGCTTCCGCCCTCGCTGCTCGACCGTGTTCTTATGTGACACTCGCGGTAATACAGAACGTACTACGTCCGCCGCTATGGACGAGGGTGGCGCTGGTGAACTCTCAAGGTTCGCTTACACGAAGCATAAATACCCCGAAAAGCAAAAGATTTTAACAGCCGCCGATGTAGCTCAGTTGGTAGAGCACCGGATGCGATATTCGGATCCCACCGGCGGCATGGTTGTTTTTTCTGCTGCCTAATAAGCAATTTTCTTCAAGCGACAGATTAATCGAAGTACTATTCTTCCATTGATTGACACTACAAATTAAAAAAAATAAATACAAACATTCCCATATGCACCTTGGTTTCGGAGACTGTTCGCTTCCTACATATGTTTCTCAAACCAGCCACTCATTTTACTTGTTTTGTCTTATAATATATATATATATATATATATATATATATATATATATATATATATATATATATATATATATATATATATATATATATATATATATATATATATATATATATATATATATATATATATATATATATATATATATATATATATATATATATAATGTGAGATGACGTTGACAGCGCTTTGCGGGCATTGCGCCCGCGTTTCGGTACAATGACGTTCGTGCTTAATTTGTCGAAGATACCGCGGTCACCATAACACACGTCTGAGCGGAAAGTAACCGGCGCATCCGAGTTCAACTACATACGAATGATTTCACAGCGCACGGCCGCCTCTCTGCGATCACCAATTGCTCACAACTCTGGCCATGCAAACGCGTGCGAAGCATCAAACAGTGGCGTCCACATTTCCCTCGCCTTCGCCCACAGCGCGCTTTGCAACAGACTGTTACAAGCAGCCCGAGTGTACACACAGCCAGGCGCCTGCACACTTGACCCCAATTGGCCAAACCACTTCAGTTGAAGCCGCTCTGGCCACCCACCACGAATCGTGATGGGTCCGCGTAAACAAGAGAACGGCCGCAGCAGTGTTCACCGCCCCCGCGATATTTAACGCGGCGAACGCTGAACACTGCGGAGACGCACGCGGCGGGGCGTTGTTCGCACCCGCACAAAAGAAGGCTGCGCGCAACAACGAACTCGTTGTGCCACGTCGCGAAAGGTGAAAAGGCAACGACGCGTTATTTCTGCCGGCCGAGTCAATGCGCAGGCACGCGCGGTTCCAGCTTACCCGAGTGTGTGAGGGCTGCAAATTACATAAAGACAAACTGCAGCGAATGGGAAGCACTAGAAAAACCGAAGAGACAGAACGGTCTTGGGTGACCGACATAAATGGCGCGCAGGCGCGGAGAACGGCTGAAGCGGCGGTCAGGCGCGAATAGCCTTCCCGATCAAACTTCTTGGACAGCTTGCTTCCCCCCCCCCCCCCCCCCCCCCCCCCGCTCCTTTTTCTTCTCCGGTTCAGGCGGTCGGAAGGGAGACCGGCGAACTGTGATGGGCGCCGTCCTTAGCCTCGATTCGCCGCCGCGTTAGTGCGCGCGCCGAAAGACACCCCGCTTGGAACGCGAAGCAAACAAAGAAGCCGTCTTGGAGAGAGCGCCGTCTTTGCGCGGCCAGAACAAAAGACTCCTCGCAGCGACTGTTTCCTCGCGCCGAGAGCACAGAACGCGGAAAAGCGAGCATGCAAACAAGCGGACCACACAGCCACGCGTACGGCAAAGGCAAATACGCGTGCGGGCGGCGCGGAGGAGCTAAGTGGCCGGGGCTTGGATTCAAGAGAAGAAGCAAAATAAAGGGAACGACACGAGAACGGAACGCTAACAACGCCGCGGACGCCGAGTGTGCTTTACTCTGTTCCTAAACTCGTCGCTCTTTTCTTTACACCCAGAGATCTGCCCTGAGGAAGTCGAGAGACGTTAAGCCGTGGCTGGCGCGATTTTGTTTCGTTGGGAGCGCTTCTGCGTCGCAAGGCTTTGGTTAAAACTATAGCGCCGGCGTGGTCGGTCCCTGTGGCAGCTACAGCAAAGGGAGTTCCTATTATAGTCGCTAGTAGACGTTTTTCATCGTTGGGTGTGGGCGTTTTGAGCATGTATAGGCAGCTGCTTTGCGTTACAGGTCGGCATTTTTTATACCTCCGCGGCCTCCCACGCATAATAAGACCTGTGCTCTACCGGCTGCGAATGCTATAGTCATTTTTTCGCTATATATATGAAGAAAAGTTAAGTAAGGAAAAGAAGGAAAATTTTGCCGTCCGATAATTTATGTTCCAGTCACAGCACACGGGCAGAAGCACCTGCTTTATTTTAAGCACGGCGTAACTAGAAAAAAAAAGCTCTGTAGTCTTTATTTTCGTTTCTACAATACATTTTTGTACACTTATACTAGTCGATAACGATTTCAAGCGGGAGTTGAACAGTGTTTTTTTTTTATGTGTTAGTTGGGTGTGTTTAGAAAAAACAGTAATCGAATTCCCGTGACAATTTTTGTTCCCAATAAACTTTTTATATGAGATGGGCAAACGTGTTAACACAAACAAAAGAACCTTATTTTTGGCGGAAAAAACCGTCGTAGTATTTCTTTTAAAATTTGTCTAATTGTAGAGAAACAATATCGTATTGAATTATTTGGTTCAAACTATGAAATAAAATGCATAATCCAGCCCATATTTCTTTCTGCTACCATTACTGGATATCACCCGTTAAAAAGATTAACAGTTACGAATTCAGTCGATGAAGTGACGGCATACAGTCTGGTCAGGAATCATGGTCATGAAGAGTACTGGTCACTGGCCAAGGCCAATAAAGATGGAAATTTTGACTTTTCGGGAGCATTACTGCTCCCATGTTCACTAGCGATATAGATATAGATATTGATATAGATAACGAAGAAGGGAGCCGTAGAGCTCCCGAAACGTCAAAATTTCTATCTTTATTGGCCTTGGCCAGTGACCAGTACTCCTTATCAGTTACGAATTCACTTCACACTAAATACATGAGGTGCCATTTTAGTTACCACAATGGCAAGATCTCAAGAAATGATTTGAAAGCGCGTTCTTGCTTGTTAACTTCGCTAATGAGTCAAAACATGGATAAGTTTGCTTTTTCGCGTCAATAATGCTGGATAACGGCAGCCATAACATTGCCATATTTATACGGTGTTTCAACGTAATTTGGCGCTGGATCATATTTATAGAACGCTTTGGTCCAACTTTCGAATGCTTTTTATCAAGTACCGCTTTAATGAAGCTTAGACCAAACATGTGCAAAATTGTATAGTTCTGCTTTATGCTCGTGGCACTCCAAAAAGAGCTCAGAAAGGCGCTTAATTCGCTTTCTGCTGCTGAAGAGGTGTCGTTTTCACCACTCACACACACAAAAATGTAATAGTAGTGACTATGAGGAGCTAACGGCCACATGAGGGTCGAATAAGACGGTTAAAAGGCTTTGACTTCTTCAACATTAAAAAAATAACTTTGAACGCAGGCCACAAAATTACTGCCTACAACAACACAGCATCTATCCCAGCGAGATCTATGCATAAAGGAAGGCAGAGCTTTTAAAAGAAAACAGTTAACGTTTCCACTTTGCTGCGTATCCAGTAGTTGGGTTAAAAAAGCAGTTATTGTTTTCCCGTCCATTGCCATGTCAGAGAACTCGACATGTCTCACGAGTCGGCACATAAGTGCCTGACTCTGTCCAAATCAGGTCAAACCTTCTCAACAATGTTTATATCTATGTGCAAAAGCATATATATATGGCAATGACAGCGCCCCTGCTTATTTTAAAAGCAGATATCAGTTTCACGAGCTCCAACACGAGAATTGCCAGGTTACAAAGCCGATGTTTCCGTTCACGGGGTGCTGCAAAGGATAGTGCGACGGCTATGTCGGACTAGTTAAGAAATACTGGACAACTCATTCTGTCTTGGAAACGAGAGCATAAAAACAGCCAGTGGCTCCGAAGGCGCTCTCGAAAGACAGCTAAATGAAATCAGCGTTAAGGACTTTCCTCAGAAAACGATAACAGCTTTCAGGGCCTTCCCCACCGCCAGCTTACCCACTTTCAGGACAGGACCGAACAATGGAAAAGAGCAAAGAAAGTGTGTGATAACCAGATTTTCCTCATGTAAAAAATGATATTCAATCTAGCTTTTTATGTGGCCTATACCACAGTTTTGGAGTGGATGCAGTTCAAGCCTAGTTTACGGCCTTATGCCGGACCATTAGTTGCGACATGAATGGTTCCCCTTCACTTCGTAACCGAGTTTACGGAATACAAGTTATGCGCCTGAACGATCTTTTTATTTGGAGACTTTCGTACTTAGACCAAGGTATCTTTATCTAATACCCTGAAAATGAAATGGTTAGCTCAGTGTGTGGAAACTTTTTTTGACTGACTTTGCAATGTAGGACAATCTTAACCATAATGCATTATATACATAATGGAAGAGAGCGTCAGTGAGCCAACGCGGGCTTCGAAAATTAATGCTCTGAGCAAAGAAACTCCAAAAAATATTATCGCCTTGTTGTACCCGAGCCAACTCTGGCTTACGTCTCAGCTCAAAATGGCTGACCAGTTTAAAGTTGACATTCGAAAAAAATCGGCGCCCTAAAATGCATGAACAATGATTTCTGTAGAGAGTCAGCGGTGATATAAAATTGAAACTAAAAAAGAATAAACACAAAAATATATTAAACAATGCCAACATTAAATAAACATTGAAACGTTCACCAACGGAAGGTCATAATACTGTTTCTTGTTTTGACATCAGCCATACCCTGAGAGAGTAGGAACCTATTACCGTTTGAACGCAATAAAACGGAGCTAAAAAGCTAAATAAATCTAAATTGTTTCGTGAAATTTTACCGTTGTACCAACTGAAATGGAACCGCAGGCTGTCACTGCGAACTAGAAATACGGGCCATTAGTATCTTTAACGGACAAATTCAGCAGTGGTAACTGAACTGGATATAGCCTGCATTGTGCATATTTTTTTATATTTGAAAACAAAATAATCCAACACATTATTGTTCCTCTAAAACTCTCAGGTCCTACATGTGTTTCATGGAAATTTTAACGGAAATCGATGAAGAACGCCGAGTTCTTGCTCCGTTATGTGCCATATTATTCTCCTGAAAAGTAACCTGCTTGGAATGCTTAACTTTTTTAATAAAGTTTGTTGTTTTTTTGCCGCAAAATGTCAAAAGCCAAAAATGTTTTATGTGGTGCCTCAAACAGAAAAGCCTTCATATGATTATGGATGAAATATTCTGGCTTGACCAAATACTTTGTTTTATTTTGTACGGATCCAAACTTGCGATATTGTTGCTTTATTAAAAAGAGCCAATAATAATAATAATAATAATAATAATAATAATAATAATAATAATAATAATAATAATAATAATAATAATACATCGCAAAAGCGATGTTTTCCATCTCTCGTGTTATACGATTTTTTTTCAAGTAAACTGCAGCATTTATTTTTGAAAAACTAACGTCCATTCCTTCGTGTAGCCCTATTTTTTCCATCGCATATAAAATTTAATTTAAAGCAAACAACGCTCTTCGGACCTCGATTACCGTCCTTATCTGAGCACAACCACCTACGTGTGCAATTTACAGAACACTTGTTCACAGTTCCTGACTCTCTTTTGTGCACTAATTAACCTCCTGGATGTGGGTACAGTAGCTGGGACCAACTTGCCTACCCACTCTTGATTGTTCGGCTCGTTCCGAGTGTCAGCCGTGCTTGATTTGTGTTGTGGTTACTTTTTTCCCCTTTTTAACTTTCTTTCTATGCCAAAAGTAAGAGAGGAACGAATGACCCGAGAAGGCGCTGCCTGCGGCCACCGACGTCGTTAACCTACGTCGGGGGGTGGAGGACGCTCACTCACCGTCGTCTCCGGTCATCTCCTGCAGCATCTTGAAGGAGCGCGAGGGGATGTTGCCTCCGCGGTAGCGCGGGTTGATGGTCGTGTCGTCCAGCTCCTCCGGGTGGTTGCAGTACTCGCGGATGTCTGCGCACGCCGTCAAGCGCCACTTAAGGTCAGTGTACAGGAAGACGCGCGCAGCAAAGTCCAAAACGAAGCGCCGCCGCAGCGCGTTATGGCGCAAACAGTGCCGCCGAAGAGAGAGAGCAGGCGAAACGGAGGGAATTTAAATGACTCCGTTAGCTTCCAGCCTGGACTGTTCCCGCTGGTCTACAGCTTTCTTGCAGAGCACATAAACAATTTTGGTGAGGAAACCCGTCATTTTGAACGCAGGACTTGCGATGACATTTACCGCCGCTCGACAAAGCTTTCCAGGCCTCCACACCCAAGACCCGAGGGGGCGTGTGAAGATGCAGCGACGCATTGTTGTCTGCCACTCGCTGCTTTTTAAATTAAACCTGGCAATGGGAATTCCCGCTATCGCTGGTGAGCTGGCTCGAAGGAATTGACGAGGCCGTTTTACCAAGAGACGGATTCCTGGTTATCCATGGGCACGTTGGCCTGGGAACGTTTTCGACTTACTGTAACGTTCACCGTACAGACAAATGCGCGGTCAGGCTTCTTCGGAGTTGTTTGATTTTCTCAACCAAAAGCAGCAGCGACAAATGCAACTTATTATGGGATCTATCTCGCTCTCCTGAACTGTACACAGAGGGCGTCCAAAATTTCAAGACGATGCGACGAACTTTCGCGGCTGTCTGACAGCGAACTGCAGCTCGTTTACTGTTTATGACAGCTAATCAGTTGCAGTTCGGTCTCACACAAGACGAGCAGGAACTGCCACGTCGTCGTTCGCATTAAGAGAAGTCACGCGCAGTGACGAAGCGTGGTTGCCACTCTCTCTCAGGGAGACCGGGGTGGAGACGAAAGATTCGAGGCTACTTTATAGGCCACAGCTTTGTGCGTCTTTCTCGAAGTGTGAATAGCGTGCATCCGTACTACTGGGCGATATCCTCGATGTCACGTTGCCTCCGAAATGTGACGTGCGGGTGAAGGGCACTGCTCGCGAATTCATGCACGGATGCTCAGGAGTGGCAGACCTGGGGGTGGCTCCTGCTGTTGCGGCGGGTAGTAGTACTGCTGCTGCTGCTGGTAAGGCTGATCGTCGGCCCCGGTCATCTTCTGGAGCACCTGGAAGGAGCGCGAGGGAATCTGGTCCCTCCGCAGGCCGCTGAAGCGCATCTCATCCTCCTCGCGTGGCTTGGGTGGCGCTGCTGCGAGAACGGCAGAGAAACGAGGCTTAGAGCGCCAGGCGTGTGGGCCAGTGAATGAGGAAGAGCGGGCGAACAAACGGTCTCAGTCTTTGAATGCATGAGTGACTGAGTAAGGCAGGGACTGATTGATCACGCGGTTTGATAGGCGCATGAACGAATGACGATGAAATGAGAAAGTAGAGGGCGCGAGGGCCGTTGTCGAGACTACGGTCGGGGTGTTTATATTGAACAAAAGTGGATAGCAAACGGGGCATGTTGACTGAAAGGTTAAAGACTGAACGTGCATAAAATAGAGAATGGTAAGGCGACAGTGAGCGAGTGACTGAAGGACGACTGGAATGACAATGGAATGGAGGAAAGAGTTTGTGGGAAAATCAGCTGTTGAACACCCGGTCGTGCTATTCGAACATAAGCGAAGTGTTCACCATCGAAAGACCCGATCCTGACGCAGGTCTTGACTGCGTGTCGAAAAAAAAAGTAGTTTTCCTCATCCCTGAAAAAGCAAAAACGGAATGTGCACCTGTGAGAGTTTTTTTTTTTCGAAATCTAGAGATGCTTTAAGCAAAAAATCAAGGCGACTGCAAGAAAATCTCTGAACCTCATCGTCTTTCCATTTATAGCGCAAATGGTAGCAATGTGGGCGCCGAGACCTACTTTGTTTTGAAGACCAATCATACGAATAGCGCCTGCGAACTAACTGCAGCACACGCGACTAGGTGAAAAGGTTGAAGAGTCAGCATACATTCGGGTTCATGGACGAGGACGAAAGGAAGACGCTAGACACGACACGAGCGCTCGTGTCGTGTCTGGCTTCTTACTTCCGTCTTCGTTTTTTCCACTACCTTCACCACGAATCCGATAAAACTCGCCCAACTTTCCACCTTATTACATACGGGTTCTGCACGAGCATATTTCAGCACGTGTAGAGTGTGTGCTTGTGGGCCTGGCATTGAAGACGTAACGAAAACTTGTAAATGCATCACGCGCTGATAGGTTCGCTCTATCGACGCTGTAGCACATCATGTTTGAAACTTTCACTCGCTATCTTTCCGTGTACAACAAGATACAAGTAGTACTTTTGAATAGCTAGAGATATTCATTCACTGAAACGAAGAGCTTCCGGACTGTAACGCGGCTATTTAGGCACGGATAAGCACTGCCGAAAAGAAGGCAAGCGCTTTACACGTACGATGAGAAGGAACGCGAGAATCTAACAAAAAATGGAGAAAGCGCTTGTCGACACGGTGGATGGTCCCCAACCATCAGTACAGGGCATGAATGAATTGATTTGCTCGGAAAACAGTTGCACAATACCCGGGTGGGGGGGGGGGGGGGGCACCTTAGTCTTTCTTCTGAAGTACGGGCAGCATAATATCGCCAGCCAATCAGGGCCTCCAAGAGAGGAAAATACTTCCACAAACTAGTAACTTAACCACCGTAACTTCAGCAGTGTTCGCGAAAAGTATTCCTTAATGGAGGTGCCCTCGTGACGCAGTCGCCAACAGAGTTCCTCCTTTCCCACCGCGGACAGCCACGGCATAAGCAGCCCTCCGCAAGAGATTGTCATCGTGACTAGGTTCCCTCGCGGCCCTTGGAAGTGTTTACACTCGTCGATCGATGCGTCCCCCTCCAACACGCTGCTCTGCATCAATGCACCGCACCACAATGGCGTATTGTTTTCATCCTCCGACGTGCGTTCAGGAAGCCGAAAGGAAGAACTGATCTTCCATACGACTGTCTCCGCGAGAACTGCCGGGATGAAAAGATGCTTTTTTTTTTGTTCCATCGTGCTGTCTGAGCCTGACAAAGACAGGAAACGTAGGGTATATGAAGACTTGTAAAGGAGCCAAAACTACAAAACCAGCAGATTTGAGACTTGCTTTTGTGTAAGCTATTTTAAGTCTGTACCTTTCTTAATTATGGCCTGCTGGTAGAATGATTTTTAGTTCAAGTTTGGCAAGCAAGCAGTATAGCTAAGACACGCATGCACTATCGGGCCCGAATCAAATGCGAACGCCTCCCATGCAGTGGACGCAGTCACTTCGTGTTTTTTTTTTAAAGTTTGCCTATAGTGAGAAACAAGAATGGCGCGTGTCTTCTCGCAGAAAGTCCGGCGGTTTGTACAGCCTTTGCGAAAAGTAACCAGGCTGCATGGCTTGCTTCTCATTCGAATAGTAGAGCCCTTAAGGCTTCCCTAAAGATAAAAAAGTTCTTGAAAAGTAAGGACAAGGGTTTGATCCCTACCACACAGAGATTTAGAGCTTGAGGGCTGGCATTATAGCTTCAAAATACGAATGAGAAACAAGCCGTCTAGCCTGGTTACTTTTGGAAAAGACTGTACTTTCATCAACCGGTTGGACACCATGTCGTGCTGCACACGCATACAAACGCACTAGGGCGTTCGCGTTTTAACCTGGCTTGGTAGTGCATATTGTGCTCGCGGTTACTTTCTCGTGAAGTACAGGGTGCTCATGTCTGTGAATGCGCTTCACAGCAAGAGCGCTCTTTGTTAGCACTTGTCCCAAAAAGCGCTTCCGCAGCCGTAGAAGCACAAACTTCTCAGAAGGTCATAATTTTTCCGTGGCGGTCTGGTAATGCTTCGTGGAGCGCAATGATTTCGAAATGACACCCGCCTTGCTTCTTTACCTGTGCAGTGTGCAGGGCTGTGCAGTGCGACAATTATAAGCCACCCTAAAAGTGAGCAAATACAAAACACACGGGCGACGAGCTTTTGTAACAAACATAAAGGCAAATATACTGAATCGAAGGCACCGGAGAATAAGACAGGGTGGCTAAGTGTTCCAACCATTACACCTAGAGTCATATAAACTTAGTGACAAGTCATGAAATTTGTATGCGTACAACGCGCGCTTCCAGTTTTGGACCTTGCCTGATCATCCATGGCCTTGTGGCTAGGCTCCCAGGTATACAAACAGTGAGCCGTGTCACTGCGATAGCGAAGGTCGACAATGCATATATACTCCTGTATATGCCCTCGATATATTTTTTCAAGCCACAATGCGTTTAGAAAAGAAATAATGGCTATTGCTTTGTCCTTCGCCGTGCGAGTCGGCCTTTTAAAGACGCCAGCCCTATCGCCCATCATGCGGCTGAATGCAACGCGAACGCTTCGCCCAAGCACGCGCATGCTGGTATAACAACCCTTGCGTGATTCGGCGCGTGTGAAGCGGTGCCGTACGCCGCGTGCGGGACCTTTCCTCCGGCTCCCACGTGCACGGATGCAAACACCGAGAGGTTCTGCAGACGTATCTGCCTTCACATCTACGGCGGAGGGCCGAGGGATAAGCAATGCATACGTGCTTCCACAGTCAACAAAGAAAGGGCTCCTGGATTAGTTTCGATCCCCCCTGAGGTTTTTCTTACTTTTCTTTCTAAGAGTTGGTCCCGAGATATCAGTTTATCTATTTAAACACGCAACCTTTCGCTTCCAAGCTAGCTCTTGCAGGTCCTCCTTCGAGGAGGTAGTCGACGGCGCGTAGCACAAATGAGCAGCGGAGAGCCATAGGCGACACAGCAGCCGGGCAGACGGAAAGATGAAAGTTGTACTTCCTCGCGGAACACAAAACTTTAATCGTTACATAGACCTAAATGATAAAGCAGCGAAGGGAAAAAAATTGTCCCTCGTTGAACTGCAGTTATCTCTCGGGATGAGCATGAATTTAACGGAACAGAAAGGAGCATTAATCAAAGCATGTGCTCGGGTGTGTGCGAAGCAGCCGATTCAAAAAAAGAAAGAGGACGAGAGAAAGAGGTTGGCGTCGAAAACGAGCTAAGCTTTTGATCGCAGGCATTAATTTCCGCCTTTTCACTATCCCCGCTGCCGGGCGTTTAAATATTTCAGAGCGTACATCTTCTGCTCGAACCCCTTCATATGTGATGAGCATCCGAGAAAGTCTTCGTTTAGTTATCATGCAGTTTTGTAAGCACGCCGACGACAGAAACAATCGCTTACCGACAACGCTGTCGAGAGGAAACCAAATGGCGGGTAGCCGTAGTTTTTCTTTTTTTGCCCACTGTTCTCCGCCACCGTCTGGTGGTGCGTAAGGGGATATCTCTCATCCTCCATCGCATCCCATTCGGCAGCAGGGCTCAAAGCGAACCTGTCGCCGCTCGTGCGACACCTAAAACGAGCGCATCGCGGGCATTTCGCGCAGCGAAATGCCAGCGATGCGTTCGCGCGAGCCCACACTCGACGCGCAAAAAGACGACGCGCGCCGCGCACTGTCGGAGGCGAAAGGGCGTACTCACTCCTCGTGTACGGCTCGTACGGGACCACGCGGACAAGCACTTTCTCCATACCGGCGGCTCGGCTGCTACTTCGCGCGGCACACTGCGTCGCCGCCCGCACCGGCTCCGAGGCGGCCGCCAGGAAGAGAGTAACTTTCGCCCGCGCACCAAACGCCCGCAGTGTCCCCCGCTTCCCTTCCTCGGCTGCTTTGCGGACCGGCGTGAGGAGAAAAAGCGAAAGCGGCGCGCGCGGGACTTGGCTCGGAGCGTTTGTTGCCTGCCGTCCCCCGCGGGCGCCGCTCTCCTTCCCCCTTTCCGCCGGGCGCGTTCCACATAACGGCGGAGCGGAATGATCGGCTCCATCGGCTCGACGACGCAACGCCGCGGGCGCGACGGCTGCGCTATGGCATGTGCCCATACGTGCACCATTGCGGGCTTCGGTCATCCTGCGGCCAGCCTCCGCTTACGGTTCCGCCCGCGCTCACATGGGGGAAGGAAAACTACGTTAAGCCTCGAACAGCGGGCAAGAAACTGGCACAGCTCGACACGCGAATGAAGCGGCCACCTGTGATTCGTTGAATTTACTCGGAGTAAGCTTTCTATGAAGGTGCTTCTCGCGAAGGCAGACGCTCCGCGGTTTCGAGATAAGTTCTGCGATACAAATTCTTGATGAATGCTGATACTTTTGCTTCGACTTCTTTTGCCGTCTGTGTAAATGCGGCAATTTCGTTAGCAGTAACCTCGCGGTTGCATTCCTAATAGAGGGCGGAAGGTAGACTTCTAAATTACCTATAGTGCCACATAGTCTTTTCTTTAGTTTCGAAAACGCAAGTTTGAAGTGTTAATAACAAGAACAGAATGCCATAAAATAAGGAAAAAAAAGCAGTTGTAGCGTCACCTGGAGGGAACTAGTACAATAATCCATTTCGATTTCCTTTCTGGAAGTGACATTTTAGTAGCGAAGTTCTGACATGAATTGAGTTGCAGTGCTCTGGTTGTATTCACAAAATTGCAGTAGGAAGTTTACAATTGCCATTTTAAATTGAATCATGCGCTACTGCATTTCTTATTCAGGTTTAGATCTGGCTCTGTCACTCCCAGGACTTCTGTTAGGAGACTCCGCCAACTGCGAATTCACCAAGCTGTAATCTTCCTCGGCACCCTTTTAGGCGCACTATTTCAATCTCTCTTTGTTGTTGTACAAGTTTCGTTATTTTATCCCAGCTCGAAGTCACGCGCCGTTGGCCGCGCATAGTCGGTCCTCTCGCGCCAAACACGCGCGCGAGAAAGCGTGTTTGTACTACGTGAGGAGCCTGAGCGCGCCCCAAGTCGAGCGAGCGCCAACTCTCTACGATGGACGCGCATCCGTTCTCGAAATGCAGCGCCTTGGTTTTCTATCCGTTTCAGCTGCTTCCCATAAAGCTTTCTTTCGTTCTCTCGGTTTTTTTTCTTTTTCTTTCCTTGAAGTATTTTTTTGGAGCGAGTTTCAGTTTACTCTTCTTTTTTTTTTTTTTGAGCTGATGGCAAAAATTCGAAATCTCTTTGGCGACATGCTCCGTGCACATTATGCGCGGCTGGAGCGATGACGTGTTATCGCTCGTTCTTGGTCAACCTGCGCCAGATTACGAGCCGCTGCAGACGCTGCGTGCGAGCCAGGTAGGCACATACTCGCTGCTAGAAAATGAAAGTATTCGTGTGCGCGGGCACGTCGGCTGCAGCGTAATGGGCACATTTATTCGCTGCAAAGCCGCGGCCGGAAGTTCTTTGGCGCTGGCAGAGCGAAGGTGGTACAGCGGCGGATCGTGGATTTCTAGGAATGGCAAACGGGAGCAATGGAGGACGCCCAGGGCTCGTGACGATTGCGGCTCTGGAGAGATGCGTACGCCTTGGCGACCGGCAGCATTAAGCCAGGACGTCGCAGATAAACGAAGAAGAAAAAGAACTTCAGAAGAGCCATAGTGCGCCCGTGCACACGATACCTACGCGTAACGCCCAAACACAGGTGCTAATTATCTGTTATTTTGGCCTTATTAAAAAAATACATCTGGGAAATTTTGAAACCTTCCTCTTCGCTTGCAGCTGTGCCTTAGCATCTGTGTGCAGCAGAGAACTAATACGTGAACCTGAAACCATAGAGTACAATTATAACTCAAGAAAACTACTGACCGACTTGATCGAAATATCAACGTTTCCTGCAAGTTCTGCTGAGAATTATACTGCTGGTGACGAAAATTTAAAGGCGAATCAGACATTCTTATCGATGTCGTTTATCTTTTTCCTGTCATTGGTTATTAAGAAAAACATATCAGATTTGATTGCCTATTGTGGTAAACCTAGCGTGAAATGGTGGTTAGCAGACGAAAGCAAGGAGAAACAAATCAACAGCGTAATGAAAATAACTCGCTATGATTACTGCTTAACTCGCTCTGTATAGGTACTATGGTCATCTTGCTAATCAAAACAAAATCGTAACAGAAGTGGAGTTTGATTACAACTGATAATTTATTGCGTTTACTTAACGATGCGCATCAAAGCGGATGGTATAGATATAAACGCTGTGCACTGCACAGTTGCGTGGGCTCAGATTTGTTACAGGCACGATCCTAGGGCGTGGCATATAAATGACTGTGGTGATCAGGGGAGACGCTTTACGGCTTGCAACGCCCGGTTGGGGCGTTCGGAATGCGTGCTTCGTTGCATCTGTGCTGATCGAATCTCGCGACGACCTTGCTGGACGATTACGATCGCGCTGCTGTTAGGACTACCTCTGGCCTTACAGATGTCTGCGTCGATAAAACGGCTAACCCCACTCATGATAATTCCTTCTCTCCTCAGCGGACATACAAGCAGCACTTCAGAAGACGGGACAACTCGAGCGTTGCTAAGAAGAAATCTTATCCGGATACAGACAAAACGTCACAATATGCGCTAATTCGCTGCTCTTGCACACTCGGCGGCCGACTACGAAACCCGCGCGACCACGCACCGGTAAAGGTCTGCTTCCGAGGTGAACAGCTGTAAGGCGAGGTAAAGTGCTCTGACCTTTTTCACGTCCAACCACCCTCTCCCCTCCTCAAAAAAAAAAATTAAACCCAGAGAGAGAGAGAGGGGGAGAGACCGTGGGAGGGGGGGGGGGACTTAAAAATATACTATGCGCTGTGCGCAAAGGTACCTTCTCTCAAAGACTGCAGTTCAATGTTCAGCAAGCGGAACCCATGTATGGCGAATATGACGGTTGATCAAGAGAGCCCTTTCTGGCCAGGTGCACGCATAGATGAGCGCTGGGTGTGAGTTTTCCCACCGCTGCCGTACAGGGAGTCAAAAGACGAAATGTGGAAGCACGAAGAGCGGCGCTCAGACAGTGGGCATTATCGAACAGATAGCAAATTTGCCTCCAGAAAGCTCCTCCAGAATAAGCTCCGGGAAATTCAGACACGAAAATGCGTTGCACCATTTGCATTTGCTCCTTACGAGTTCGGGTTCATTGCCAATACGGAGAGAAAAGGATACGGAGGCAAGATTAATTACAGCTGTCGACGATGCATGGCGTGTAAAGGACTCGGGTGCGTATTAGATGCTTGGCAATGCTTTTGCATTGTGCCTCGCGCATCTTCGATACGCAGCTGCAAATAGAGAAGCGCTGTAAAGAACTGCGCGTTATCCGTGATGCACAGCATATGCAGATATGTGGATTAGAGGCAATGACAACATTTGTCCGAAGGGTTACTCCGCGATGCATATGCGCCGCGCCGAGTCAGCGAAGAACGCCCATAGTACAGGCTGTCCCATTACCTTCGCGTGACTTCGTTGAGTCAGTGGGCGCCGTCAATGGCCGTCAGAAGAGAGGCGTTTCTGCCAGCATCGCCCCCTTTCGCTTTCGTGACATCGTCTATACGTCACCGAACGACAGCTAGCGAAGCTGACGACAGTGAACTGCTGCCTGCGGCTGCGCTTATACCGTGCAGCGGCATTTGACGTTCCGACGCGCACAACCACCGCGTTGCATGGTTCGAGTGCAAAACCGACGAGCTATTTTGCATCTGTACTAATTCGCAGCTGTAACTGAGCCATGCTGATGAAAACGAAAAAAAAAAAACGAAGCGGCTAACGACGACCGTGCAGTGGAGTCACGCATATGGGCCGAAGCTGTGGCGACACCAGTAGCGACGCTGCGCTTGCCAGTGCGTTTTGCCCATGTAGTATACGTATACGTCTAGCATGATCCGGACTTGGAACGAAGACCGCCTGTGTTGGCGTGCGAGTAGAAGCAGTAAAAGAGCGTGCTACTCATTAAACCTAAATAGAGCACTGATAACATACGAAAAACAAAACGCAATACATCATCGTAGAAAAAGTTTCAAATAAGAAGAGTGCAAGTCCACGAGCGCCGTTCGATTGTCTGCTCTCTCAGTCTCAGCTTCGCGCTATTTTACGCAAGTTCACGGCGCGCTCTCGTCTTTGAAGCCAGCAGTTTTATTGGCTAAGGCTGGCGTCAAGCTTGAACTGAACAGCGCCTAACTCACTGTGCAACTGTTTTCTTCGCGAACATGGAGGTCTCCCTCCTTTTTTTTTTTCTTCGTCAACATTTTTTACAGACATTGGTGTATTTGCGTGTAACGAGGGCAGCTGCGTGGAATTGGAAAGATGCGGTTTTCGTGCTCTCGACGATGCATTTTCAGCACGCTGCACGACCCATGCAAGTTCGTCCGTATACACTTCAAGATCATTTCCTTGCCGCTAAATGGCACTCTTTTTTTTCTGCTCGTGTTGATTGCCATCGCGAGTTTCATTACGCTGACAGAAGAAAAATTACAGCACAAAGATAACAGTAAATTATCTTATCTCAGCTTCGCAAGTAATATGAACAAGTTGTGTGTGTTTAAAAAAGAAAATTCTTGAAATTACATTTTTTTTATTTCCGTAATACCCTGCCCCGCCTCCATAACGGTTGTGAAATAGAAGCCAGCTGAGCTCCACAGGGTTTAAATTTTTGCTCAATTAAGGCCATGAGATAGCAAGCAAAACTCTTCTGGCAGCATGGCACAGGGGTTTTTGCCGAAGGCTATCGAAGACATGTAGTACCCTCATGTAATTAATACCTCTTCAATAGGGCCTTTGAAGTAGTAATAAATAAAGTGCTGTACCTTAAATACGCTGGCGGCGCACTATAGAATAGGTTTGGTTTATGGTTTATGGGGGTTTAACGTCCCAAAGCGACTCAGGCTATGAGAGACGCCGTAGTGGAAGGCTCCGGAAATTTCGACCACCTGGGGTTCTTTAACGTGCACTGACATCGCACAGCACACGGGCCTCTAGAATTTCGCCTCCATCGAAATTCGACCGCCGCGGCCGGGATCGAACCCGCGTCTTTCGGGCCAGCAGCCGAGCGCCATAACCACTCAGCCACCGCGGCGGCTGTCACTATAGAATACGGCAACTCTGACAACAAGTATTTGCGAGTATGTGGTGGCGAATGTCACACACGGGTCTGCCGCTCTTTTTGCAGCCACTCGGCTTCGAAGCTTACATAAAGGATAGGCGATTGTTACGAACTGGATAATTTGTAGGGCTTGCGCAATTACCGTTGCTCGACGGTTTTAATAATGGACACTCTTGGCAATGCAGGGTCAAGCTTCGAATTTCGCGAGATTATGACTCCGTTATTTTTTGCATGACTTCAAAACTTAATCAGAAAGCGAAGTTTGCTCTCTACGAGAGGGGTGGGGTGGTGGGGGGGGGGGGGGGGGACACGCGGATTGTATGATTGTCTTCAGGCGCAGAGCGCACGTGCTAGATCGACAGGACCGATCGATTCGCGACATCACCGTCGAGGATTTCCTTCACTAAACCCAATCATGCCGGTCCTAACGATCACTAACCTGGGAAAAAGCGGCCACTGAGACCGCGAAACTTTACAAAGTTAGCCCGTCGCTCCCGCGCATCGGAATTCTGCTTTAGTTAACTTGTTTCAGCTCATTCAGCAAGATACCGGCGTCGGTCGACCTTTTAACCCGCATAACCCCTCCAAGCCCGGAAGAGCTCGTCAATTACGTGGTTCAGTTCGTCTTCCTGTGCAGCGGAAGGCAGGGGCACCACAAAAGCCCGGCCTTGCGCACCCAAGTTTTCGGTTCTCGCTAAACAATCCGCACGGTCGGGCATGTATGCCTTCCGCCGCTCCGGAAGTCATCACCATTACGACCTCTGCCGCGGTCTGCAAAGGATCGTGAAACGCCGCCGCGTGTTACTTTTTTATCAGGCTGGCGAGAAAACGAGCGAACTACAGCGGACGCTTCCAAGGCACGTGGACCGCTGCCAACCAGTGTCCACTCCGTGTTCGCGCTGAGGTGAAGGTGCCTCTCGCAGGCCGGAGAGAGAGAGAGGAAATACAGTGAATTATATAGCGCGCATCGAGCGATACAAACGCCGTCCGCGTCGTAGTCCTTGCGCAATGAGAGCCCCTGGGCACGCGGAAAAGAGGAAAACGTACTCGCACCGGGCAGGCCTGTACGGTAAAATGCCACGCGTGTGCTCGGCGGCTTAGGGCAACCAGCGAGTGCGTGCCTAGATTGCTCTGCACGTAGGCGACGGGATAAGATTAAGAGGAGCTTCGCGGAAGAATAATTGGCGCCATGCGAGGTGGGTGGTGCGGCGCGGGAGCAAGTCGCGAACGCGCGCCGCCGTGACACTTGGTATTATTTACCACCCCTTCTTTTTGTCATGTTCTTTATTTGGTTTAGCAGCAAAATTGCTCGAATTGAATTTGTCACCCAATATATTTTTTCTTCTATGCAAGAACTTGTTTTTCCTCTGGTACCATTGTGCACGCGTTTGACCAAGCAGGAGCAGCGAGTAATGGACTAATTTACGATACAACTCGACGCAACTTTCTATTTACAGCACTTCATGTTGTTTTCGTTTAGTCATTTCAATAACGAGTTACAGGTAGAGTTGATGTGCAACAGCTTATGTCGTTATTAAAGATGCGCTAACACCACCACGACAGTTTGCAGATTAGGTACGCTTGCAGCGCGCTGTAGATTTTATTTAACAAAAACAAAGCCATTGTGAGAAAATGAATCCGGTAAAAAGAATGTAAGATATGAAGTTTTCAGCAAGAAATTCAGTTCAGATATCGCACATCGGGAGTGAAAAGTATCGAAGGGCAAACATGAAATATTTGTTTTACACATTTTTGTAAAGCCAACAATGCAAAGAAAAGCAAGGAGCTGTAAGTTTACCAATAACCGTTCACAACCGTTACTTGGTTATTTTACTGTCCGTTCTAGACTGAATGAACTAAAAGCTAACTCGGGATAACACGGAGAGGGTGCGAGGATGATAGTATATCACCAGCCGCGGCGAAGTAGGAACGCGAACCTGTACTGTGCGCAGCCGGGTGACGACCAAGAAGCTCTCTCTCGGATCCGACAGGTGACATCCAGCTGGCCTCAGGCGTCGCGCTCATTCCCCAATCGACTCTTTCGATAAATCTATTTCACGCTATCGTATGCTAACCGAGCTGATCGTAATTGGGAAATAAAAGTGGAGCCCACTTTGATGCCGATATTTCTATTAGTATAGTTGGAATGATGCTACTCAGGATCAGCAGTCCAGAGAGCACTTCATGATACGCCAGTGCAGCGACAGAGGACGGCTAAGCTTTCTCATGTGCAAGCGTAGGGCTAAAGACGTTCAATGACCTTTGCGAGATGGTGCGATGTAGGCTGCGCTGCCGCTTCTTCCGACAAACAGCGATGTCCGTCGTGCCAAGGCCCCAATCTGTACTCGCACGGGGAAGTCGCGTGCGGAGCGTATACTGAAGCGAAGAGAGGTTGTGCACTGAATTCATGTCCATGTCTTGCACATGAATATTCTTCGAAATAGATCGCCAACCTATCTGCCGCGGCCACTTTCTCGTATCGGCCACGTGAGGTTGCTTTCTCATCTTGAGGCATCCTGAGTCTGTGTTTAAAACAGACTTGCATACTTCTCTTTAGCAGCATCTGAAGTGACCTACCCAGCACGCGTGTGGTTCAGACACTGACAGCAAAGAAGAAGGGAGGGCGATGATGCTAGCATATCGATTTGATTGAAGATGGCGGAAATACTGCTATGAGGTGTACGGGGCTCTAGATTCGCCACGCACCAGTGTCTTCAGTGCAAGTACTCAAGGCTCGTCACTCCTGGCATAAGTAATGAACGACTTTGATTTCTCAGTAGCGAAGTCAGCAACTGGCGAAACATTTTTGTTGACCGGGTTGTGGACTCGGGACAACAGCCAGTCTAGCGGAGTATCGACTTTCCAGCTGGGACACTCATGATGCCAGCAGTGGCATCGAGAGGCCGATTCAGTCGGCATAACGAGGAAATGGAATGACGCCTTAGCCAAACGTATTGCAATGGAAACATCGGAGCAAATTTTTTTCTTGATGTGCCAACACATGCAGTTCTTCCTCCTCCGCAACACAGTTTAAATGCGTTAGCATTAGAACCCCCATGTCGGAAAATCTGTCCCTCCGTCTGTCTGAAGCCTCTGTTGGCAGGTGGCAAAGTGGAGGGAAGGAAACCCCTTTCTCAGGAGAAGTGGACGGAGAGGGTAAGTGGGACAGGGAAGACGATGAGAGGGCTTGAGGTGACGGGTGGCGGGTGAGGGAGAGTGGAGAGAGGGATACTGCGCGTGGCACACTGTGGATGCTGGGTTCGATCGGGATAGTAGAGCCGGGATACGGCTTGTCAGACGGTGTTTGATGGACTCGATCACGCTACCTGCTCGCATCGTCTCAACTCGTCAGCGGCTGCTCCGTCGGGAGGGGGAGGCGGGAATACTGACACAAAAGAATTGCAGCAATTCCTAAATTCGTATTTATTAAACCTAAACCACTGATTGGGTGCATGTGTTCTTGCGGGGTTTGTGCATTACTGTCAAATTATTTTTGCATGTGGTACAGATATTTCTGTCTGTTCTGTAAACATGAATTTTATCCTTTATTAATGAGGTGTACTATTTTGTATTCATCCAATGCCTTTGTACTGAATGTCAATTATATTTCGCAGCCGGACCCAAGAAGTGGCCACTGGCTATTTTGTCCGACAGTGCTCTGCGTATTCTTTGTACCGCATATGATGCATATGATCAAGTCACCTCAAATTCGAAAAAAATACAAATGCTAACGCATACACTCTAAACAGAAAGGAGTAAAAAAGGAGAAGGCTGTCCCCTAGATATTCCTTCTATAAAAGGGAGTGTGCTAGACGACACCTTACTTTTTCTTTACTCCCATATAGGCGTATTCGTGTTAAGAATGTACTTTGCCGCATGAATCGCATTGATTATCTGTACTTTTTTCTTCAGACCGATTGTTGTTCTGTTATACACTAACTGCATGTTCTTCCCCATGCGTAATTAGGTTCCTCATTTATTGTCGCGCGCTCCTGTTCTTCTCTAGAGCCAGTATGTTTATTGTCAAATGCTAGTTGCGCCCTCTTACCCTGATGTACCGCCTTTGCCTCAAGTAGCTAGTCAACGTGGTTTTCTTTTCTGCCGTATAGTAGCTAGAGTTCTTACGGCACCACTGAAGACCAAAATGTCTCCTTACCTTACGCAGATTTAGAGCTTGCGGGGTGCCATAACTGCTCCACTAACATGGCTGAGAAACTAGCTGGCTACTCTTGGCAGAGACGGCACTTGTGCACGCGACGAAAGTAGCTCTGATTTTTTTTCTTCGCGTTGTGGTAGCGAGGGCTGCAAGTAAGCAAACGGGTCACTGAGAGAAAAAAGGGTTAGGTCGTGTGAGGTTATGAAGAAAGGAATAGAGCCGCAAATGCATCACTCTGGGCGGACACCTAAGCCGTGCCGTGAGGGAATGGATGAAAGGGTTGAAAAGTGAATAGGAGGGAGAATAGAAGTGTATACGTGCACACCATGCGTGGTCTAAAGTGTACGCGTCGCGAAAGAGCAGAGCGACATGAGATTTAAATTATATTATTTTTCCCGAAGTGTGCACTGAAGAGAGCTCAAATGAAAGTTGGAATGGTTAATTCTGCTGATAAAAGCGCTTGCCATCGCGAAACTGTGTGGTTTCTCTCTCGTGCAGACACACTAGTTAACGTCGTACTCTCATCCTTTGCATGAGTGGGGAAAGAGAAGAAAAAAAGAAAAATCGGAAAAAGGGAAGAGGGTGTTAGTGAGCGAAGCAGCCTTCTTTTACTTTAATTTCTTTCACTCAACTTCTCCTAATATTCTGACAACCTTCCAGACAAAGAGCAAGAAAAAAAAACGACAGAAAAAATAGCGAGGAATTATAAAGCACGCGTACGCTCTGTGAGAATTCCGTGCCCGCTGGTGTGCGGTTGCGTTCTAGCAGCGCAGAATCACCTAAACGTGGTCTCCATGAAGGCCGCCACAGGTCGAGGCACCGCACCCTCTTTGTTTCGTGCTTTCCATGCGAACCGACTCCTGGCCTCCAAGTTCGAGATTATCACAGCAGTGATAACCGAATAAAACCTCATCGGTACCCCGTAATTCCCCTGAACATTTTTCCGCTGAAGACTGCGATATGCCTACAGCACCCACCGGAACTGCAGGCAAAGGCCGGCCTAGTTTGCATGAAAATGTAGACCTTGTGTTTCGATTACAGGCCGGCGCTAATAGGCAAATAAGAGTTTGCTCCCATGGGCGAGCAGAGGGGCGCTGATGCCGCCACAGGAGAGGCGCGGTAGGGTTGGTCCCCTATAGTCCTAGTGCCAGAGACTGACCGAAAGGGACGATGTATGTACGAAGCTTGAGCCATGTTTGTAATGCAGGCTTCCTGTGACGAGCTTCTCATGTCTCTCAAGTGCCCCATCGAACTGAAATGCGCTAAAACATTCCTATACCAAAAAGGAGCAGGTAATATAGCACAGCAGAGTCTAACCAACGAATCACACGAATAAACTGCAACAAATCAATGCGCCTGTGAAAGCTTCTGTGAATTGGCTATCGGGCTGTAAATTGTCGTCATGGAATAGGGGAGCATTCCAATCCTGCTGGCGAATATTTCACAGTACCAATAAATTTAAATAACCACACTACGCTTGGACATACAGAGCAAGTGCAGTGGGGAGAGGGTCAAACGAGCGCGTTTGTATCTTCATTCACCAACTAGCCCGTCAACATGCACTCCTTGATTTTAAGCCCTTGAAGGCTCGGCTTCAAATGGGAAGACGATCAAATACAAAGATATGTAAAGCGTCGAGGACGACAAAATAACCAAGTTACTTATTAATGATCGTCCGCTTATAAAGTTATATTCTATCGATTGATTGATCGATTGATTGATTGATTGATTGAGTAATTGATCGATTTATAGGGGGCTCCTTTTCAAAAGGGCACACCCATTCATCCCGGCGACATGCGCGCAACAATGACCCGGCCCGATCGGATCGTGAGGTGCGGAAGCCTGCATGCACGCACTGCGTTCCGCCACAGCCTCGCTGCCATCCGGACACACGCGCGCGCTGAGCAAAATGCGCCCACTGGACGGATTAGGGAAAGTGGACGCCGGGAGTTGCGCAATCGACGCCGCGCACGCAACCGATTGCGCGGTCGCCGCGACGAGTGCATTGCGGCCGTCCGCGTTCGCTGTTCGCGGCTCAGCGGAGCAGCAGCGGGCGCGCCACGGTGGCGGCAGCAACAAGAGGCCCGCGGCGTCCCCTCCTCCCCAAGATAGGAGAGGAGGAGAACGCCGCCGATTCGGCCGCGTACACCGGCGCATACCCCATCCGACCGCGGACAGATTATCAGATCAGAGCAGGGCGCGCAGTGCGAGTGCCAGCGCCGCCGCCACTCCCGCGCCTCCATCAGATTAGTTATAATGCGGTGCTCGCGGTGAATAACGGGACGTCCCGCCGGCGAATGCGCCTTCCGGTCGTCAGCACGCGGAGGGAACAGATTGCGTGCCGCGGAGGTGTGGCGATGCCGCCGCCGGCGAAGCGCCTCCGATTGGGAGCGACTGCCGCCGCTGTTGCGCACGCACGCGTTCTCGGTTCTCACTCTCTCTCTCTCCATGAGCGGAGAAATAAGGTTGCGGCCGTAAACATGGGCGCAGCGCGGTAGTGCGCTTTGGGCGAAGAGCTAAAGCCTCCGCGTAGCGAGCACACCCGCCCTTCGGCTCGGTAACTGTGGCCAACTGGGAAGCCTGTATTTACGCGAGTGAAGCGCGGCCGAAAAAAACACGAGAAGGAAGTGAGGCGTGAAATTGAAGGATAGAAAGCGAGAGAAAAGAAAGTGTAAAGAAGTCTAAGCGAGGTTTTTCAACTCACGCTAAACCGGAACAATCGAATGCCATACGCGTGCTCTAGTTTGTACGGGCGCCATTATACACCGCTGGTTTTCGAAAGCGAGGGGCTTGCGTAGGAATAAACCGAAAACACACTCTTGCGCGCTCGCTCACATACACATATACATGCATAAAGGAAAAAAGAGAAATGACAGATCCAATACGTAATGATTAAGATTACGGTAGGCATTCATACCTCTAGATAATTCTGGCCTCGCCGTGGCTACTCAACGTGTCGAAGGTTAAAAATGCATCAAGCGCCTTTGCTTAAAACTATTTTAAGATACTTTTTTGCAGCTTCCCTTCCCGCTCACGCCGACAGTAGGTTTGCACCGGACTTGTTCTATTCGTCATATCTGGCGAAGACTACACGCTGTTCTTTACGGGCGTTAAAGGAATTAAGGAAACATATCTGTTGCCTGTTTGCCGCTCGTGCTTTCATGCAAGAATGAAGCAACACTGTGTGCAGCGCCACACTCGTCTGAACGCCTACTGGCGCATAGCATAGTGCAACTTCCTGGTGCGCACAACGGGCTGTGGCATGTCTTATTGTTTTCCTCTGTTTTGGGCGACCGGACTTTAAAGTCATACTGCTTCAGACGCTGCATGTGCGTTTCTGGCGAATCGGCCTCAGGGAGCCTGCGATGGAAGCTTCCATGCCGATATCGCAGCGGAGGAAGCTTTGATCAGGACGGACAGCCTTCAGCGACACCACCTGCTCCAGACTATCTCCAACATCCGGGTTCTGCGTGCATCTGCTTGAGTAGACCGTGTCGGGAACACACAAAACGGGGGGACTCTATTTGTCATGGACACGTCTTTCATACTTTAAGGCCTGTTACCGCTTTTGTCGCGACTTCAGTGGCTGCAGGGACTGCGGTAATTTTCAGAATCGCAGTAGAACAATCGCAGCCTCGCTTTGGCTATTGCGTAGGGTACAAAAGATTATGTGACGTGAGACAGTCAAGTTATGACCGAAAAAAATGTGAATGGGGTGATGAAAGTAGACAGTCAAAAAGGCAAATTAATTTGAGTCGAACTTGTCCGATGTCGTAGAATTTTTTTTCTTTTCATTACCTGGTGTTTCTGTCACTGTCAATTTGCTCAAGCGCACCTGGAATTGAAATTCAATATTTAATTGGAGTATGGATGCGTTCGTTTGCGAGAAACAGCCTCTTGCGAGTGAGCGTTGGTTCTTCGTCTCTCCCTATTGTGGTGGTGCCGCTTGTTGTAACTCTAATAGCTAAGTTTGAACGTTCACTAACCGACCCATATATTATTGCTTCTCCTGAGTGGATACGCAAGCATGCCGCTATTGCCGCGACAGAGTTTTTTCAAGAGTAGAAAGCCGTAAACATTACGCTGAACGAGCACTCCATTCGAATAAATTATTTCTTCGATCTCATGCAGTGAAATTTGAGCAATGAAATGTCACTCCAATCATACTGAACACCGTAGGTCTATTTCGAACGGCAACATTTGTTTTCGCTCTGTATTTGACTGCACCGCCAATATCCGTGCTTCGACCTTGAATGATTAGTAAAAGTCCTCTATCTACACTGCACCTAGAAATATGAGCTGGCTGCGAATTCACTTGGAATCAAGGATGCAGAGGTGGAGTTGTGTGGAGTTATTGCGTAGTCTGTCGTTCATAATCCCCCCCCCCCCCCCCCCCCCTATCTGTAGATAGAGAGAGTTATATGCTTCGTGTTTCGAAATTTAGGACTCACCCTGACTTTTTGAACTCGCATGAGCGTCAGGTTTTACAAACATTTTAACCGCACTGTGGTCAGCGGTTCTCGCAAGGACCCTAAGGAGTGATCTCATTTTTGCCCAACTATAAATAAGGGAAGACTAAAACAGGGGCGCGATACATTCATGACCCAACAGATACGCCAGTAACCGAGGTATTCAAGTTGGCGCAATTCGCTTTTTTTTTCCAACTTCGTAGCCGTCTTTATAGTGAAGGAATACGTTTTGCTGAAATGTGATGCAATTGATCTCGAACTAACCTTATCGTTGGTGAACGCAAGTAGAGATCTGGCAATGCAGAAAGATCGAGAGGCATAAGAAAAATAAAAGGGGAGCTAACCCGGGTTCTTTCTCTTTTCCTAACATCATTACGTGTCTACACGAGCAGAAACCCTTGTTCTAGAAATGCAGAAGGCTGGGCGGACGCGGCAAGCGTCTATCCTGGAGACAGTCGCGTCGCACGTTGCGACACGAGCCGGCAAGTTTTAGAGCGTACATTTGTTCGCGCTTCGTATGCCTCTATTTTCTTTATGTGATGACAAGGAGTTTCGCTTTTCTTTTTTTTTTGTCCCCTCCGATGTAACCGGAAGAGCGCTGTTGGACAACAAGATTCGAGGGACGAGAGAGAGACGGTATGGAGGAGGGGGAAGGGTGGGGTGAAGGGCCATTCGAGAAACGATCTGCAGGCCGTACATCCTCAAGCATTGTTGCTTTCTTAACGTTCGTCGAGCACCTATCCAGCAGGTCTGGCGGAAACTGCCGGCAGAAAGTACAGCTTTCCCTCTGAGGATAAACGAGAGCGGAACTCATAAGCGAAAGTCAACCGTCCATGGCGAACCCCGAGGTAGATGCACGCTTCCGTCCATGGGCGGAGAGGGACCCCCTCCGGAGCGTTGACCAGCTCTTGGCAAAGGGCTTCGTTTTGTCTCCTCTGTTCTCAAATTACTCTGGGAAAACTGCTCTTGCCCGTTCACTGAAAAAGGCCAAGTATGCTCGCCTTAGTGGACGCTATGCACGGCACGTGTGAGATGGTGTAGATGAGACTCTTAGGCTTAAATACGCTATGCAGAACGTCATTTCGGAGAACAGGAAACAAGGATTTACTACTTGGTGAAGAAAAGCCTTACGGAGCGTACCGTTAAAGTATCTCAGCAAGACAACTAGCATTCGCGACCCCATAGAGTCTTCAGGAGGGTATGCGACGAAATAGGGACAAACTGCTCAGAAGACTGGGTATGTCAATTGTATACATGATGCAATATCAGTAGAGGACGCTCCCTTCTTTTAGAACGGCAGCTGCATGTGGGCCTCTTTACTGAAAAAAGCGCCAGCGTATGCTTTGGTGAGGTCGATCGTGACCTTAACCGAACTGTGCAGCGATTCGTGGCGCATCAGTGTAGTAAGCATGAGCGGCACCTTCGAACAGCGTCAGGGGCTCTGCTGGACACCTCCGCATTCCAGTTGCTGACAGTAATGATTGTCGTGGAGGGAATGGAAGGAGGGAAAAGAAGTGTGGCTGGGTCAAAAACTTAATACGTGCTGTATATACTTACATTGTCACATTCTCTTGGTAGAAATTCTCCTGTAAATATTGTTTACTCTCTATGCGTGCTGGATAATGCAAGATTCGGTCCTGAATCATGTGAAGGTTCGCTTCCATGTACTGGCTATGGGATGCCTATGTAGAAGATGGCCGTAGAAAATTTATGTACAAGATGACTCAACAAATTGTTAACTCAGCAAAGGCTGCACCGTTCGAGAGAGATGGGCATTCGTTTAGGTTGTAAGAAGCTTTTCTATCGACTCAAAGCTTTTGTGTTTGGTCACTGACCTCTCTTAAGCAGTCGAAAAAAAAAAGGTCGCAATGCTGGTATAATCTAGCCAAAGGCACTGGTACCTTTCTTTCTGTTTTGGTGTTTCGAGGTGTTTCTTTTTCGCAGCGAACGGTGAAGGATCCCTACGGACGGGGAATAATTTCGGGGAAAGATAGGAGGCTCAGCGTAAACACTTTTGCTAGAGTGAGTTTTCTTCCAGCAGTGCGCGGGATACGCAAAATGATCAGAGCTAACAAAGGGCAGTGTAGTCACCACCGAATGGCACTTCACATAAACATTATTCACGGCAGGAATTTTTATGGTAGGCTGACCTGGGTACTGCTATCTTTTCGCTTGAGCGCTGCGATGGCCAGCACAGCAAAAACCCTCCCCTCACCTCCACCCTTTCTTCCGACTGAGTTCTTCTTTATCCAAGCGAACGAATCAGCAAGGAGAAGCGGAGAGTAAATTGTGCATGCGTCGCAAACTGCTGATTCTCCGTTCGCTTCGACTCTCAGTTAGCAAGATACACAGTACACCTCTGTTCCCAACAGTCCCGAATGTTGATATTCATGCACAGATGGCAAGGGACAGCGTTACAGCGTTGCTGAGAGGGTTTATGTAGGGTTTCGGCCTGCGGCGGACATAAAGAAGTGAACGGGGGCGAGGAAGGTGCTGCGAAAGTTGGAGGATCTTGACCGAGCAATCAGCGAGGTGAAGGGAAGGTGTTACAAAACGCTCTCGGGTTATGGGCGTCAGGTAGCTTTTGGGGCTGTTGAGGGCGTGAATGGGGCCAAAAGTCAGATGGAGTGAGGAACTCAGAACCGGGATAACCTGATCGAGCCTGGTGCAACACACGAATAACTGGAGGTCATTAAAGAAGAGGTAATTACATGTAGTGGACTGACCTGGGCTGATCCCGCAACCAAGCTAAACCACTTGTTTCCACAGCCAGTAATAAATCACTGGCTGTAGTAATAAGACGGCAAGATCAAGCTGTAAAGCTGTGTACATAAGCTACTCTAAAAAAAAAAATAACAGAAGTGCCGCGTCAAGGTCAAGCCAGCACCGTCTGTGACGATATAAACGCGCTTTAGTCGATGCAAAGTGCGAATCTGGTCGGCTCTAATTGAGGTTTGCGTGGAAGGTGCAACTTTTCGCTTCATCGCTTAGCCCTGCCGTCGGGTTTAAGGTGCCGCTCAAAAGCGACTTGTTTTCACACATGAGGTCGCGTAAGGTACAAATAACTGACAGACTAAAAACAAATCCTGTTAGTGCGTTTCTCTTTCTGTTGTTAATTAAGAAAACAGGCAGTGGGAATGACACGTAAATGGAGACAGGCCTCACGTGGCTCGTATTCCGGTGAGTCCGTGTCGGTGATCTTCTGCAGCACGCGGAAGGAGCGGGACTGCACGAAGTCTCCCGGGTCCGAGGCGCGCTGACCGGCGGCGGGGGGACGGGGCAGCGAGTGCGTCCGGTTTGGGTCCATGTAGCGGTCCTGCTGCTGCGGCGAACCGTCCAGGTTCAGCCTGGAAGCGCCACACATGCCGGATGATGGCGCACGACTCATATACTGGGACGGTGCCGTTCGCCGCATGAAACGGGCAGAACTGAGCACTCCCATTTGACATGCAACCAATTGAAGTAGTGGAATTTCACTAATATTTGTTCAAAAGCGGAAACCAATGGCAGCCACAGTGACGTGCTTACGAGGGGGTAACTATACAGAATCCGAACAAAGTGATCTAGCCTGCTTAGAACCTTAATTTTCTGGAGAAGAGTCAGCTTTCGCGCGCAAATATTCTACATCGAAGCGTTTTGTCTGAGCTCGTCAGTGACCGAAGATCTGGAACTAAACTGCCCTTGGAGCTGTGATCACGTATTTCAGTGACACTTATGAGATGTGCGAAAGATTTCTGCAGCAGAGTACGCTATGGCGTTCGCGATTCCCGAATGCGGCAACCGCATTTTGATTAGTGCGTAATGAACTAACAATTTCTTGTGCCGAGATTTTAGCGTGCGTATACGGAATTTAAAGACACATGACGTACAGCAAGCGTTTCGAAAAAAAAAGAAGCGACCTCTGAAATTGGCTGATAAATGTGATACGCGCTCTCTGTCTTTTTCTCACGGAGTTTACCATAAGCCTTTCGATTGTGAACTTGGCACTCAGCTTTCTTTTACAAGTACTTTTTCGCACAAACTAAATTGTGCCCTCGTTGCGGTGAAATTTCGCGCAATGTTCGCTCTTTACGGCCTGCTTTGTGTGCTATCGCACATACGTTCGAAAACTGTCTCGTTTCCGCGCAAGAGAACTGAACATAGACTCATTCACCGGCTAGCAAACAAAGAATAGAGAAGCAAAGGATCAGTTCGCTATCGCCCGCTCAGAAACCCCGCGGGACACCGCGGGTAGGCCATTCAGTGCCCCATTGAGAGTGAATTGTGCCTCACGGCGTCTCGAAACGGGCACGGCGGGCAATCGGAGATTGGGGGCGGTTGCGTGAAGATCAACAAGGAAACAATGAA
This sequence comes from Amblyomma americanum, assembly GCF_052857255.1. Classification (NCBI taxonomy): domain Eukaryota; kingdom Metazoa; phylum Arthropoda; class Arachnida; order Ixodida; family Ixodidae; genus Amblyomma; species Amblyomma americanum. Next base: position 300,090,412 of record NC_135497.1, on the reverse strand, counting down.
AAAAAAACAGTCACAAGGTCTGTGGGGTGCGCACATCATTCCCCCTGCACCAAGCACCGCACGAGGTAAACGTTCTCGTGCGCGGCGTTGTGCAATGTCAGTGGGCGTGCTTTTCTCTCGCTGGGAAGGGAACGAGCCGCTAGAATGTACGGGCGGCGGCGCTAATAGCGCTTCGCAGAAAGTAAAATTAATAATAATATTTTTATTGGGACACGGGCCCAACAACGCAACCGACTCTTGTACAGTCGTTTTCTCAGTCATTCAAGCGGCGCTCTTCAACGAGGTTGCCACGAATGCGCTGTACGACTGCGAAGGCACTTTGGGCATAGCGATGAGGACACATCATCGTTCGAAATCATTAGGCGAGAGTAGGCAGTTTTCGTCTCCGCAGTTTCCCGAATGACACAAGAAGGGTTACTCGAATTGCGGAATTCAATTTTTAGGCTCCTGTCGGGCGAGTAGCACGCATATGCCGAGTCGCTGAGTCGCAGACCACAGCGCGCGCAATCCCTTACAAATATATGTGATGAGTTTGCGATTTCAAGTTAATCATCTTACAGGCCGAGCTTTCCTGGATATCAGCAACTAGCGCCCTCTGTCGGCCGCCAGTGGCGAACACTGCGTAACCGAATGGGATAATTTTTCATTCGTGATTGCGAGAAAACGAAAGCTTCCCGAGAAAGAGTGCGCGAAGATGTTTGTTTTGGCTTACTTTTACTGAGCGTGTCTGAATCTGACATATAAAACACCTCTTGCACTCGCACAGAGGAGTTTTGACGTTTATAGAAAATGAATGAGGTGTTCCTGGACACTGAGAATTCTCGCGGTAAATTCTGATAATCAGCGCCATGCAGCACGTGGTGATACCCATAGAAAATAGAAGCACTTCTACAGGTTTCCTGTGCTTGAGACATCGCACTTACCAGATATTTCTGATAATTACAGAGATGATTTTCCTGTGCATTGTTGATTAAAATTGGCCAGCAAGTTTCTGATTGAGACATGGTGAGTTTTTTCTTGTTGAGATTCTTCTTAATTCGCGATGTATGCTAAGCTCATGATGTATTTGTACATCGCTTTTGATGCATTAAAAATAGTGTTTCTGCGTTTCTGTAGAAAAAACATACCTTGAATGCCATTTTTTACAAGACCTCTTACAAATTACGCACAAACTACAATTATGCTCTCTTAAACGTACTGCAAACATCCACTAAATAATTATACGTGTCACCTTTGCTGAACCGTGCAACAGTCCACAACCAGACTCTTCAATTATTAGAGCAAGGAGCTTCCACCTGCCCTATGAAAGAAGCAAGTAACAACAAGACCGAGAATAGGGCACTACAATGTACAATTATATGTCACAGCGATCACTCTCCTGATTCGAACTTCTCCATAAATTGGACATATGCTTACATATTGGCAATAAAAGGCCTCTCAGTAGGCGCTAGTCAGGAGTTGTCAATAAGCAGAGTTGTCTCAAAAATTTTGGCTTCATGTTCGCACTCTCTGGCAGGTACAAATAAAGAGATCTGACTGCAAAATGTTAGTTGATTTGCATCATTACTACATGAGCAATTGAAAAAAATGCCTGGAGCAGTGCTTTAAAAATATACTGCGCTCATGTCGTCATGCATAATGACATGCGCTCAAAAAACTTTTGTCCCTCAGAAAACAAAATGCAAAATTTAACCAAAGGCATCATTATTATCATTATGTAAGACGGATGTCAAAAAGTTGGATGCAACAGCTCATCAAGAATGTATGATGTCGGTCTGATGTAAGAACGCAACAGATGTTGCCTTTGTGATTAATTTTTGATGACTCGCGATAATTATACCGTAATGCTATCAGAAATTCAACATTCATTTTTGCAAGGGATGGCTTGCTTCTTATGTTTTTTTCGCACGAAGGTTGATCAGCCAAACCTACTTCGTTCCCTATTCATCGCATGCTGGACGACTTCTACGCACCCTTCCATCTGGCGGCTGGGCGGATCTCCCCATCCTTCACCCTGGGCCGCTGCTGCCTCCTGGCGGGCATTGATGCGCCTCTGGATGCGCGGAGACTTGATCTCCGACAGGTCCAGGCCTGTACGAGGAAGTAAAAAATGTGAAGTTAGCGCGTATGAGTTCTCAAAAAAGGACCATTGAAACAGTTCGGACTGAAATGACCTGCAGTCACGTGAGGATCTTTCTTTTGTTTGGGAAAAAGACGGCACTGCAAAAATTAAAAAAAAATGATCTGAAGGGCGGTACCACAAGCTCCATATCTCATGGTCACAGGAATAGTTTAGGCCGCGATCACTGTGTTTACTTTCTTTAGCGTTGCTTAGAGCTAGCTTTACGTGCGCTTTGATTCAGTAGTTTATGAATGAGCTGCGAAGAAAATAGCCGTGTTGTTTAACTTAGCACGCCAAGACGCAGGACGCATTCTTACAGACATGCACACAGCTACATTCTTCTTTATTTTTGTTTTTGCAAGTGTATTCACTTAGGATGTTGTCAGAAACAAGTAGTGAGAGCGCAAGAAAAAAAAACGAAAAAATGGGCACCGCAGAACAGCCTGGTCCTTTTGATTTTATTCAGCAAATATATGTTCGCATTAGAACCAAGAAGATTTGTGCTGGGCTTTTCCATCTGCTCGAACATGTTATGAAGGATTAAAGCTCATGTCCAGAGTCGAGTCATCCGCGCGCTCGCGCCTTTCATTTGTTAAGCTACTCTCACAGCCAGTGCAGGCTCTGCGGAGACAGACGCGTCGAACAGCATGCGTGTGACCTCGGCCGTGATGAGATGTGGCGAGAGCCACGGCGAGAACTGAAGCGCGAGCATCGAAATTAATAGAATATCGCCGTCATGCACCCCAAACCACAGCGCTTAAATTTGGTCGCTGTAATAACTCATCCACGAGCCCTGAGCCGTTCTCAGGATGCATGCGTCGCCCCCAACGAACGAAGGGTGAGTCAGTGCGGAAGTCTCTTCCCTTCATCAATTATCTTTTTTTTTAGCTGTTTACGAGTTTCATCATGTAAGACTCTGCTTTTGATAAGAGACGAGCAAATATAAAGCCACCCAGATCACTTAGAAGCCCACTTGTTTTCGATCACAACGTCCTTAGGTTTTTTTACTTTTTGGCATGAAATGGTGAGAAAAAGCAGACTTTAAAGACAGACTGCTTTAATATTCAAGAAGACAGCTGGTAGTTATTTTTAACGAGCCAGGAAGTGGCTAGTCAGATTTCGCTAGACTTACGTCGCAACAAAAAGCTAAGTACGCGAGAATGTTTTGCTTGAGAAGACTCAAGAGTATTGAATTCTGTACAGCTTCAAAGTAAAAAGGGTTGTAACAAAATACACATAGCTCCTTTTTCCCTCTCTTTTCTTGTTTTTATTGCACGCATTCATTATCCAATTTTTTCTTTGAGCCCGTTAAATTTGAAGAATTAAGATAATTCGCACGAAGAATTTATTTTGGCTAAGAAGTGAACAGGTCGCACCAGAAGTGTACTTTTCCTAACGCTCTGCTGTTATACTGTGAAGAGGACGCTTCATCCTTGGCCCGGCTATTTTTTGCAACAGTTATCGATCGGTGTTGCGCCGTATGGAAAGACGGTACATTTACAGACTACAGATTATTATCTTGAATCATCTTTCATGAAAAGGTCTGCCTCAGCTATGAAAACAGTAAGTATTTTGTGCGCATAAAAAAATGGTGGTCCCACCGCTTATTCTGGTGCGATGGTAGCCTGGTAGTTCAGTTATACTTTCCACCACTGTCCTTGAGTTTGAAATTGGTTTTTCGTTGTAGTACGTACGTTTGCATAATAAAGAAAAGCGAACAATGCGTGGCTGACCAAGCCGTTAAAATAAAAAAAATTAGACCCGCTCCGAACCATCAGGGCGCCTTAAGCTCTGGACCTAAAATAATATGCCAGGTACGCGATACAATAAAACATTTTACTTGACGACCAATCTCGTTCGTTACATTTAAAGTACAGTGTACGACACCACACGTTGAACTTTAAAACCGGCAATTTTGCCCTGTAGTAGTAGGTGCTGGCCCTCTTCGTGCAGATGCCGATCTTGCTCAGTGAGTGAATAAAAATTTACTTTGCTATTTCTAAACAAACCACCCTGGGGGAAGCCCTTTTACAGAGCTGCAATGTCGGCGGCCGCCCTTTGCGCCAAGTCAACCAACCGCTGCTGGTCTGTGAGGGCAGAGCTGGTCTGCCCCTACTTCTAAGAGGATTGGGTGGGGTGAATGATGGGTGGGAAAGAAGGGACGGCCTGGCATTGTCAGATAATGTGGAAGGGGGAGGGCTGGCTCCCACAACAAGGACATGTTCAGGCATTAGGCGAGGAATGACCGTCGAAGTAAAATAGCAGCTTAGGTAATGTGTCAGTCTGCAACAGCCTAACGGAAGTGGCTTTCCGACGAATCAAGGTCCGATGAGGAGGAGGACACCGTCGCCGAGAGTGGCACAGGACCGCCAGATAAGTGTTGAAGGAGAAGGGTTCATCATGGTCCGAGCTTGGTGTCTGTTCCGTGGGTAGCCAGAGGGATAACGTTCAGGTAAGCACATGAGCAAGCTCATTTTCAAGAAAGCCAGCATGATCAGGTACCGAGTCCATGCGATATGTGCTGTTTGAGTGTGTGAGTATGTGTTCCAGCCGGTGGCTGGTGTTACGTTGTGAGACAGCACGAGGTTAGCTCCTACACGCGTGTTGCGAGTCGGTGAGTGTGACTATCGTAGTGTTCGTGTAGGTACATTCGGTATTCAGGAGTGTCCGCTCCATCGCCCGTTCCTGTAGAAGTGGAGCGTCGCGGAGACCGACTTTGGTTGAGGCCTGGAGACGTCTAGCACATGGTTAGCCACGACTTTCACTCCGCGCATGTCGGTGCCAGGAAAACGCATCCGTGCAGAAGACGGGATCTGCCTGTGTAGCCGCTTGAAAGGTCCGGGGTAAGTAATTTGGGGCGATGATTCCCGGCGCGCTGCATGATGAGTTGTGTCCGCGTGCTTAGCTCCACCACTTGTGCTGCGAACAGTGGAGTGCCTACTTTTCTCGCCAATTCCATTTCCAAAATGTGCGTCACCGTGTTTTCTTTTTTGGCCCCTCTTATAACCTTTGCATTCTGACAACCTCTTCTTTCTTTTCTAGAGCTAAGAAGTGTCGTTTCACTGCCACTAGTAATATTAGTAATTTAGCCATTAGTAATATAACGTACACTGCACACGGTGAGAGCAGATATAACTATTAAGCTACACGAGAAGGCAAGGGAAGATATTTATTTTCTATTTTTCCTGCTTAAAAACCGTTAGAAGTACAGTAAGAAAATGGTTAGCGGGAAAGGAGCGATCAAAGGTGGTTCCTCGTGTGAATATATTTTGCCATTTCCTATAAGTGAGAAAACAGGGTTTACCCTGTTAACCTTCATATGTTGCTACGTTAGGCAATATGCACGTATTGAGAAATGCAATATTGTTTCTTTTTTTGTGTTCTCCGCATACACGAGCCTGAGAGAGAGAGGAAGACCTTATGAAAGGAAAGGCAGGGGGTTAGGCTGGGGCAGACTGTTCTGGTTTGCTACTCGCGGAGGCTGCACACGGTGGAAAAAGGTCATAACGAGAGTCAGTGAGAATAAAGAGACCATGGGTGACAGAGCCTACACATATCGGCTGCTAATGAACCTCTTTGTAGGCAATAGTGAAGTTTCGTGCACAGTAAAATTTTCATTGAGTGTTTTGGAGGCGTTTGAACGCTACTATAGCTTTGACCTTATTATTTTTTGATAAACACTAACTCCCTTTGCCGCTAACTTCTTGTCCTTGCTACTTTTCTAAATTATTAACATCTCTTTGAAAGGTTAAAGAGAACCGCCTATCGGCCTTTTTTTTAAACCACTGTTACCCTTTGTATCTCTCTGTTACTATGATCTAGCCTGCCTGCATCAACTGTTTGTCGCATCTTTGAGCACATAATCTTTCTCGTTAAATTGCGCTGCTCTTTTATTCACGTGCTTAAAGTATTGCCTCACCACGGAACGTGAAATACCCACCACCAGGCGTGTATGTGAAGGGCTTCTTGTCTTTGCTGTTAAGCGTGCCAACCAGCTGAGGCGGCAGGTAGCAGAAAGGCTGCGTGCCGTCCTGGGGTCCTTGGGCCGCGATCTGGGCCGGGTCGTAGCCACTTCCGGACGACCTTTGCGCGGCCTTCTCGGCCTCCTGTCAGGCGAGACGGAGAGCCCATGTAGAACACGGACGCAAAAAGAAAAGGGGTTACACGAGGTCACCGAATGGCTGCAGTTTTCCTCGCCGCGCCCTGCTTTATCGAGCGTGTCGTCCGCCATCAGTCGAAGCCCTCGCGCGCGCCGCTCTTCTCGGTGCTTGTCTGCTCTGTAGCTGCCTAAATTCTTTTGCCTTGAGGTGATCGGAAAATTATGCCACATAGTAGAAGACAGCATGGGCGTCTTTGATGAACACCGTGAGATTTATTCTCATATAAATCATCTAGAAGACGGAAAATAATATAGAAGCTGATTGTTGGAACTGCGTCCATTGAGGAGCTTGCTTCCTTAACCTGCTTCCCGACTACTACATCTTCTGATATATAGGGGCGAAATAAACCGTAGCTTTTTTAACTTGACACTTGTAAATGTAAAATACGGACTCCCTTGCATCTCGGCAGTTTTGTGCATCATAAATATTTAACGACAATGAAATTCAGTGCGTTGTGAAGAAATGCAAAAGTGAACTTCGGTTCGAAAATCACAATGCGACGACTCTGATAATGACAAACACAATATTGCTTATATGTCACCAAGGTATGAAATGTGATGGGTTAGAAAATCTCGGATGCATACTGCCCTCATTGAGCAAGGCCAGGAGGAAGAGAAAGGCCAAAGACTTTCGTAGAAATGAACTATTTTCTACCTTTCTCTCTTTTTGCACGCACCTGCTTCTGCCTCCACGTGGGACCACCACCCGATGGCGGCGGCGGGGGAGGTGGTGGCGGCGGAGGAGGGCCCCCAGGGCCACCTCCACCACTTTGCACTGGGGGCAGCGGCGGCGGAGGTGGCGGCGCTGCCGTGTGCGGCGACCCCATCGATGTCTGCGGAGGGGGCGGTGGAGGAGGGGTGGGCGGCTCGTGGCGGAACGGTCCACCGCTGCCGTATCCACCGGACACCGGCGACGACGACGCTATAGGAGGCGGCGGCGGCGGATACGCGTACGACTGATCGTCGTAGCCCGCGGTGGCACACGTCGGTGAGGAGGCCATGCCCCCTAGGGATTGTGCTGGAGGGGGTGGTATGAAGAATGCTCCGGGGCTTCGTCCACCGCCAGAGACGGTGGGCGAGGCGTTGCCCTGGCGCCCACCGGCCGGTGGGGGCGGCGGTATCTGGAAGGTGTTGGGGCTGTAGCCGCCGCTAGACGGCGACGCCCGTCCTTGTCCAGCTGGTGGCGGCGGCGGTATGGAGAAGGAGTTTTGTGCGGCCGGTGACATGGCGCCAGCGGGTGGAGGCGGCGGAATGGGGAACTTGGGTCCGCTCGCGTTAAAGCGGCCGTTGGGTGAGGCTGTCCTCTGGCCCGCGGACGGCGAGCGGCTTCCCCCACTTTGCATGGGGAATAGTCCACCCGTGCTGTAGTACACGGGAGCGTCCGGAGTCTCGGGCGCTGGAGGCCACTGTGGAGCTGACCACTGGGGACTGGTGGGAGTGCGGTTAGATGCAAAGGCCATTCTGTTCGGGTCAGCCGAGCCCCCTGGAGTCATAGGCATGTTGGGGCCAAAGGGTCCGCCTGGCTGTTGCCTGCGAAAAATTTGCATCGAAATGAAATTCGAAAGGAGTAACGAGGTAATTTTTGCGGATATAATGTGTTACTAATAAACTATATGAAAAAATTGTATTGGTCGCGACGAAAAAGAGCACTGCTCTCGCACTGTCGCAAATGAGCGGTCGGAAATGAATGCAGCTTTGAAAAGAGAAATTATGCAGAAACACTCATGTACTGCTGGATTGACCCGGTTGCTCACTGCTGTTAGCAGGTGAACGTCTGGGCTTTAGAAACTCGCGCCCCAGGCAAGTCTTGCTTGAATCAGGACTAGGTGAATTGATGCAGTGCTCTGGATGCGTCTATTTCACTTCCCTTTATAGCAGGAAATAGATGCCCCCTCATTTCCAACACATTGTGATCTCGGATCATGGTACAAGATGTCGTATATAAATTATGTACACATTCCTGTCGCCCGTTGAACAAAATGAAAGACCCAGCTGATAACAGCGTCCCCGAATTACGTTTGTATTGATATGCATGGAAAACAGGCCAAGGCAACAGTAATCAGTCGGCACGGGCGTTTAACGTTCCCTTGGTTGACTAAAATCCCCAGGATAAAAGTTATCGAGATCACGGCGTGCTCTATTTTCTGCTTCCCGTTGATGAATCCTCTTTTTGAGAGACCTCCTCAGCTGGCAAAACCACGCCTTGGAGTCACAGTTTGAAAAGCCTGACTTTCGTCGTGCAGTTCCATCGCCGCATGAGGGTGTCTTATACCCCTGTCACACGGCGAGTTTCAATGGCCATCGAGTCGAGGGTCTTCGAAATTCTCAATCGCCATCGAACTCGAAGGATTTGTGTCGCTGCTACACGGCAAATCTCAATGGCCATTGAAATGGTTCTCGTGTCTTACGCCAAGCTTGTGTGGCGCTACAATCGCTACTTTGGATCTTGCAAAAATAACAAAAATATTTGATAAATGTATACTAAATGCTGAAATACACGCATACTCTTGCACGCACGCGACGGACAGATGCAGACACTGCTGTAGCCACTCTAATAGAAGACGAGCCAAAACCAAGCCAGTCCAACTTCGTCGGAACGCTGCTTCGTCAGGCTTAAGACCTTGGAAATCGCCTTGATATCTGAAAAACAAAAGCTATCTGTCTTTTGAAACTTAATGCGAGGGGGTAAGAATGGGCAAATCGAAAGGGAATACAACAGCTTAGAACACGATATTGCTTTGAGGGATTAGCGACGAAGCTGTTATCGCTGTGAAACGGGCGGGCAGGGTGCCGCCATGTTGTCAACGCTAAGTACGCAAGGAACGCAATGACCGCATAACAAAATTAATGCGCTTAATGCGCTTAAAACCAGTCTGAAACAATTTTAAAATTAATGTACAGACTACTTGAATTAAATTTAGGGGAATAACGTTTTTTCATGCTTTTGTACCGTGAATGTGTCGTGTAGGAAAGTGCGCTTGGCGCCGCTCGAAGCAACGCTAGCAACCTTGGGCAGCGCTCGAAGACCCTCGAAATCTCGATGGAGTTCCGCGCTACTCCGTTGACCCAACAGACTATCGACTCGATGGCCATTGAAGCTGCCCGTGTAGCAGCGCTCGATCGCCTTTGAGTCGATAGACTATCGGTTCGAGGGCCTTCGAAATGCCCGTGTGACAGGGGTATCAGACTGCGTTCGTCATCTGCAGCCTTTGATGCGCAATAGGCCAGCCCTAATCATTGGTAACTTTGCTACCCTCCCGAAGTTCAGTGACTGTAGCGTTCTAATATCGAGCACCAGGTCGTGGGTTCGAATCCATTCACGACAACCGCATTGCGACGGCGATGACATCAAAAGACACTCGAGTACAGAGGTTTCGGTGCGCGTTAAAAAAAACCCCAGGCGGTCAAAATAGATTTCGAGCTCTCCACTACGGCGTCTGTCATCGGCCACTATGCCGCTTTGGCGAGTAAGAACCGCTGATTTTCTCAACTGCGCACCAAAGTAGTACGTATTGCATTTCTGAATCTATCAAGGAGCTGGTAATAACATTATTCCGTGTGCTGAGTGACCGCTTTCGAGTGGTGGTGCTAAGGCTGCAGTGGAAAGCCGGTGGTCAAGGCTGTGTAATGCGCGAAAGTTCGTTTCATACATTCAAGTGACATACATCTAAGTGTTGAGCCTTAAAACTTCCCGAATTTAACCGTATTTAGCCTTAAAACAAATGTTTACTACAAAGTAGTCACGCACATATTATCTAGAGATTGTGCAGTTCATGATAAAGCCCTGGTACTAAACGTTCAGGCCCACTAGCCCGGGACTCATTAGAAAGTGCCAAAATCATAGTGCAGTACTTTCGTTTCAAACCTGAGCAACTTTTTTAGAGCACCCGTAGTTTCGGCGTCGGTGAACCACACGAAAATAACTTTCCAAAGAAGCTAACAAGCTCATTAGACAAAGTTTAAACCCGTTCGTTCCCAAGTCGACCTCTCGCACGACTTTTCGAAGCTCGCGCATGCGCTACAAATTGGCCAGCCCAGTTCGTTCCACTAGTAGGGTTCGCCGCCACCCGTGCGCGCGCGCATACATGCGCCGCACCGCGAGCTGACAGGAGCCGTCATAGCTCGCGTTCTCAAAAACAAGCTGAACGCGCGGTGCGCAGTGAGCGACCGCCGGAGAAGCGTGCACCGGCCGACACGGGAGACGGGGCAAGAATTGACGGCGCAGGCCGGGGAAGCACGCCGCGAATGCAGCGTGTGCCAGATGCGCGCATTTATAGCCGCCGCTTGTTTGAGGCACACAAGGGGCCGGGCCACTGGGTTAACGCGCAGGAAGAGCGGCTCCGTTTCTTTTTACTGTTCGTTACTGTCCGTTTTCTTTTTTCTTTTTTTTGACACTGCGACTGAACCGGGGGGTTTGGACTTCGCTCAAAGTAGTCCTAGAAGCGCGGTATCGCCAGTGACATCGTCCACGTCTTGGAACCTGGTGGGTATAAATATAGAGGAGAACGCCGGGGAGGGTGCGTAGGAGGGGCACGTGGAAAGAGGCCCTGGCACGATGACCGAGCTCGAGGACGCAATCCCGCGACCAAAACCCCGCCCGTTTATCTCAGGAGACGGCGCAGACACGACGCCTGGAGCAGCAGTTGCCAGCGGCGCGAACTCCTGCGCGTTTCCCGGATTGCACTCGCTGACGGAGATATTTCACACGGACGGCCAACCTTGGTTTTGAAGTAGCGCTGGTAGGCGGCAAAATATGTTGTGCGAATGCACTGCCCGTACTTCGCAATTTTTTTTGTTGAAGTCTTGCGCGAACGCCTGCAAGGCCCAGGCCAGTAAGTTTAGTTTATATATTACTAAAACCGGTTGGCTGACTAACCTACACATTAGCGAAGCTTACGACATGAAGAAAAAAAACACAAGATACTGCGTCAACATGCCATCTATCTGCGTACACTCTGAGGAAGTGGTGTTTATTGCTTTCACGTAGCAATACGTGCGCTTTGTTTGGTGGTCGGATTGCCTGCGCTTCCTTCATATTCGCCTTGTTTCCTGTGAATAAGCCTCACTTGTAAGTTAGCGCTCGGCCTGTGTTTCTCCCTCTTTCGTCCCTGTCTTTTGCGCTTTTACCGTCAAGAATGTGTAACCAACACGCCCGTTTAGTAATAGTAATGCAATGTCTATTTGCCAGCTGCAAAGATGTTACTTGAAGACGCATAGCCACCACCGTGTGCACACAATCAGCAACTAGGGAAAAAAACTAATCAGGCTGCGCTGCTAGCCTACGAACGAATGGCTTACACTGACGACTGCATTACGCATTCCTACTACGTCATGTTAAGAAGGGGGCCACAAGAAACTAGGAGCGATCATTTTACTCCGTCCCTTCATTTTTCCACTCTAAAGGCTGCTTAGAAGCGAAAAATCTTGGCAGGGAAGTAAAAGACCTCATTTTTTGTAAGAGCTGGCATTAAGCTGCTAGTGCTCAATGCCGGCCTCTGGAAAGAAAAAAAAAACTCTGCACCTTCTTTTTTTCTCCACATCCACATCCACCGCATTCGCAGTGAAGCCGAGCACCACAGGACAGTGCTGAGATATATAACAAGTTGTGACGAAGGGTGACACCTAGAACACAAGGTCATCACGAATCTGTCAAGACAACATCTTCTATGTTATATTTAAACGGCGGCAGCTTTGTAATACTTTCACAGCCTATTTCTGAGATTCCGCATTCCAAAGCACGTATATATAAAAACGGGGACAATTTTCGAAATGCTGTTATACGCCCACAGGAATCGGTGCGCATGTTGATTGCTCTTCTAGTTCAGAACAATGTGTTGCATTACTGATGCAGAGTAAGGAGTTCGTGAAAAAGCGCTAGACATGAAAAAAAATAAAAGAGCCCGTGTGCATGAGTTCCGTGGCATGGGTTAATACCCCTGCGTAGCATGGTTAAACAAGGTAGTGCTTCTAGAAAAGCCCTGCCCAAATACTGCGAACAGCATTAGCTTTTGCTCACGCGATCAAACATTAGAGCAAGCCCGTACAACCTTCTAGCAACAAAGCCCACGAGGTACAACTTAGCAGCTAGCAAGGGAGGAAATATGCCTGCGACTGCGGAGGGGCACCGGCGCATAGGTGGAAAACTTTATATATATATATATATATATATATATATATATATATATATATATATATATATATATATATATATATATATATATATATATATATATATATATATATATATTTTCAGTGAGACTTGAATCTCAGATGGGAGCAGGAGGCCACATATTGTGGCTACTTCGACTTCTTAAAGAAGCAGGTTTATGGAGAGGGCGGGGGAGGGCGGGATGGCATCCGAAATAGTACGGATGTTGAAAACAATCACATTTTCCCGCATATTGCAGTGTGGTACATAAAAATGACATTTCATTACGCATAACGCTTCAATGCCTTGGCCTTTTTTTTGCTTTTTCAACGTTTTTTTTTCCTTTTCGGAAATCCACAGCATCTTGGTAAACAACCGCGCGAAAAACTGTTACGCTGATGTACACGGACAAATGCATGTTGAATCATTCATAACGTCAAACGCACCGCTTGTTTCGGATAAATTAGGTGACGGGCTAAAGGAACTTGAAAAGGAAAAAAAATACGTTGGATAGTGAAAATAAGATCACGGCTTCCATCTCTGGCTGCTATGGCGGTAGCATATTAATACGGCCGAGACGTTAAAAATGGCCGGAGACTGAAATTCCGGAGCACACTGAAGAACCCCCGCCGGCTCGGTCTAAAGTAATTAGGAAAGTTCCCCCAGTGGGAGGGAGGGGGGGGGGGCGCTTCCCGAACATTGTGTCCGTTCGGTTCGTATACGTCTCGGTGAATTCAATTTTCTTCGCGCCGGCTCTGCCAAGCCTATTCGGATGAGCTCACTGTTCCTCGAGAGCACTCGCAAAGGCAAGCAGAGCTGTCGGTGACATTATTCCGTTCGAACGCAACTTCGTCTCACTCAGCTTTTGGGGCCTCCACGGGCAAACTGCTGCCGCTCAGCGCCACGCGGCCTCGGGTCTCGTTTCGCAAATTGTCCGGCGGACTGGGCGCATGGAAGGCGCGACCTTCGCGGCTCCAAGGAGGCGATAGCCGCAACGAAGTCACGCACTCGCGTGCACCGCGGCGCTGGCCCCTTGCACGGGGTGGCGCCTTGGAAGCGCTCTGCGTTTCGGGCAGGCCGCGTTCCGCCAATGACTCGTAACAACGAGAACAAAACGCCGGCGCTCGACTTCATTCGAAACCAGCGCACACGCGTGCCGGCACGAAGGGCGGCATTAGAGACACAATGAGTGCTCACTCTGCATGCACCTGAAATCGCTCTTTTCACATCTTTTTTTTCTCTCCCTTTCCCTCTCTTTCAGCTCCCCGCCCGCAGCTTCACTTGTTTTTGATCAGCGTGCTTCTACCCTTTAGTTTCCGTTTACTTCTTTCCAGTTTCCGTCCTTCTTCTCAATATTCCCTTCTTTCTTTTTTCTCCCGTCGTGAGTCGAATTCACGACTTTTGCGCAAACTGAAGGCATGGAAGCCGGCATTAGACGCATACACGCACGGCTCAAGCGTGTATAGACTTTGTAACAGCGTGGGTTCGGCCGTGCTTCTTTGTTGCTGAGTCGTTCGCCTTCCAGTCACGAGTAGCGCACACAATGGGGCGCTCCGCGCGCGCGCGCCGCTGCCGGCTTGAATGACGACGTCAGCTCTGACGGATTTCCGCTGCTTGTCACGTCTTGTTTGGGGGCCATTAGCCTTTCCAAAGGGGCTCGGAAATATGAGCAGCCGGCGCGTGAGAGGATGCTTTGTCCATCGACTTGACGTCTGTATGCCGCTGCCTTCTGCTGCGCCGCAAATAAGGAGCCCGGGGAAAATGCTGGGCGCCGATTGAAGGCTCTGCACCGCTTGGAACGCGGCAAAGCTTACCAGGGCCAAACTGTGGCTGCTGAGGTCGCAAATCATGGCACGTTTTTGACGTACTACCTTCCAAGGTCGTCTCAGCTTATACATAGCCGGGGAGCTATTTTGCGATCGAGTAATGCTGGGAGTCAATTGAAACAACTACGGAGATAATGAGATCACGCAACCAGTCAATGCACCACTTTCACCAAAGTAGCCCAGCACCAGGGTTCGTTTCCTATCCATGTTGTGGTGCACAAAAGGCAGCCAATTAGCTCTAAATCTGTGTCAGGGACCTGCTCGTTTAGTTTTGGCAAGGGGGATACTTGTCAATCGTTCTTCACGTGCGCGCAGTCAACATGCGTTTACATTTAGTTTGTGTCTTTTTTTTCTTAGTGTAAGCGTACAATACTTTGCAGCAAATATCACAACGTAAACTATTTTATTTCAGCTGTCCCAATAGCTATGTGCAAAGAAAAAAAGAGGTTAACGTTGTCAGCGGCCTTTCTTCTCTACAGAGTACTCAGGGGAGAATACTTCAAGCATGAATGAGTTCGGAAAACACCTGAGTTCTTTCACAACCGTAATACACACTGAAGAAACAGAACTGAAAACTTCATCCAGTGACATTTTTTTCGTCGCACGTCTACGCGACTATTATGTTCATGTCCGATGCGCAGACCATTTTCCTTTTAGACATATGTTTCAAGAGGCTCATGCTATCCAAGGCACATGGTTGGTCAAAAATCCCCAGTGCACAAGGTCACCGTCGGGGATTTCGTAAGGCATTAACGAGGCCTTCGAAGCTCAAAAATTGCTGGAGGATGAGGTGTAAGGGGTGTCACTACCTCTGTAGCCTGAGAATTTTCGACTAACCATGCACATTTCGCAGGACATCGCCGCCGTAACCAGCAGGCAGCACACAAATCTTAGTTTGCATACGTCTGCAGCAACAGTGCTTAGGTAACCAGTGCATCAGTAAGTTTCTTCCCGTTGTGATAAGTAACGTTATTGGTCACAGGGCTATCAACAGTGAGAGTGTATAAAGGTAATTAGTTGATGGTACACGTCAACTGTACCACAGCAGCGATCCGAACCTATCGGAAGCTTTGCGTTGGAACTGCGCTGGTGCATTGATTTTTATCTCGGAAACGCTAGGCTTCATGGGTCGATTTATGGGTTGGGGAGGAGCGGGGCAGGGAAGGGGGGGGGGGTGTTTCGGGAGGGGCGGCGGTCCGATTTGAACGACATATTTCTTGGGCTTTTTCGTCTAAAAAAATGGGAAATGGGGTTAAGCATAGTTTAATTGCCTGCAAAATTTCTCCCTTGGGAGGGGAGGCACCGTAAGCCCTTATAAATAAGATCACCAGTGTTACTGAAAATGATTTCCTGAAGCTTTTGCATTAATTTACCTAAAATAAAACAATAATAAAAAAGTCAAGTACGACTTAGCCAGCCCGATTTCACTGCTATGTGCCACAATCAGCGTCTGCTAGTTTATTCTTGTACGAACAAACTAGTCGCACCGTCCAAATGAACGCTGGATAACACTGCTTATTTGGAGAAACAGGAAATGATGAGACTACGCGTTGGCAGCGCTAAAGAGCAATGAAAGTGACATTCGTAAAAATGCTACCTTCAAAGCGTATACCTGTTCCCATGAAAGTGCCTAATGATTCGCTGTAATTATCTAATTATCTCTACACTTTTCACAGGACGATGTCCTCAGCAGATCTGAGGTTGCTCCGGTATTCTAAGTTGAATCGTATCCCTAATTCTTCCCGGCTTAATGCTGTTGATTCCTCCTGTATACAGGCATACGCACCTCTCAAAAATTTATTTTTTTTCGACTCATATGAGCCGCGTTTACATGAATGCGACTGAAGTCGACTACAGTCCACTTTTTTAGGGAAAGTGCAAAAATGTCGAGAGAGAGAGAGAGAGAGTAGAGGACGAGTCACTCCTTTAATGCTCAAAACCTGCTTTTTCTCTCGAAAAATTGACTCAGGACGCATTCTGTCGCATCCATGTGAACGCGGCTTTGGAATCCTGTGGTCGCTGTGCAGTCTCTGCCGTCATATCTTGAGATATTTAACACGCTTCCTCTACGCCCACATAAATGCTGGAGTTTTCTTTTGAATGTATAATGCCCTTTCGTGATGTATAAAGGCCATTTATAGGCGCTAGGTATATCCAGCATCTATTTCCATAACCCACGTCATGACAAGAACGTTGTTCCTGGCTGAATACCCCTTTCCGAAACCAGAGTCCCCCCCCCCCCCCCCCTTTTTTTTTGTTTGCAAAACAGCATAAAAAATAGTATCCAAACTTTCATTGCTATGCTAATAACTTATATGTAGGTAGCGCAAGGACAGGAAAAACTGAGCACCTGAATTTTCTACCTGTATAATAATACAAAAACTTTAGCATAGAATGTTCATAAGCAGAGTAAGACTCGAGCGTGTTATGCCCAGAAAGCAGTGGCCGGGCTCCTTTGTGCACACAACGGTCATACTCTGTTCAAATTGTTTAATCTGTCTTGAGAATTAGATAAGCGTTTAGACGCGCTTCTTCTGGCGTTATCCAAATACCAGGCACCAAGAAAGCACTTAATGAATAGAAAGCTTATCTCGGTAACAATGCACAGAAAAAGGTATCCAGCACCGATAACCAGGAGTCCCGAACTGATCTCACCACGTGGGCCTCATTGCCAAACTGTTGTTTCCCGGAGAGGGGACTTAAGACATGGATCCAGGAAATTCACTTTATGAAGTAAGCAAAATTAGACAATATATGGAAATATACACAAAAAATCCAAACGAAGAAGCCAAAAGCTCCTGAGAAGAAAGTCGCAAACGAAATCCTTTCTTTAATTTTTTTGGCGTATTCTAAATTTCTAGGCCCTTCTCCCGAAAAGCTATGTTTACCAGGCATCGAGGAGTTGTTTAGGGCCAAAAATTATAAGAAGGAGAATAGGCAACAACGAATGAGGTTAACCTGGAACAATATACACAAATCCCGATGACAGTGGGCCCCACCAGAAGGGCCAGAGGATGGCGTGTTCGAGACCGCTGATTGAAACGTTATGTCATGGTGTAATGTCTTTACAGCAATACTCCTGAGAGACAAAGCTGTAATAAAAACATTTTTTTTGCCACATAGAGTACTGAAAGTTGTTCTAGTCGCTTGCTCTGCACTCACTCCAAAGATGTAACGCTTCGTTGAAGAGAATACGTAGGCATGAGTGCTCACCTATAGTAACAAAAAACTGTACTAATGAATCTGTGCTCTCTCAGGAAATGGCAGCTTGCAATGCAGAAGGAACAGTAGGGCCACAGCAATATTTGTATACCCTACTGGAGCAGGTGGGCAATCTTAGACACTATTTTATGGAAAGCAGTGCTAAACAGTTGACAAAGCAGAGGTAAGGCGACCTTACTGCGCTGATAACCATTCTTACACAAGCAGGCAGTTTCCGTTTATGCCAACGCACGTACTTCTAAGCATCCCTAGGATGTCCATAGCATTTAGATCATCCGAGTGCGATGCGTTATAGGAGTGCGCCTTTCTCGCAGGCTGTCATGATTGGAACACGGCCTGCTTAGCTATCGTTACTGACCGCGGCAAAGAAGCGAAAGACAGTCATTATAGCCGACGGGAAAAACTCGGCCTAATGAAGAAACCCGGTTGCGGACAGGTCTGTTTAACAGAACCCCTGAACCCACAGTCTTCACGGAGACGCCGCGTAAGTAATCGTCACTCGCATTCATCTGGAAGCAGCCACACCTCACACGTTATTCGATGCTTACTAACGCATTTTTCTTTGTTTCGGTGATTTTTTTTTTGATTGGCAGAAGTACTTGCCTTAAGTCTGATGCATCTGCTTCTGTCGTGATTGCATCTTGCCTTCGTGACTAGTGCGGCAGCTATCGTTTATTCTGCGGCTGCCTCAGACAATGGCACATTTGAGTCTGGAACTGCGCAACCAATCACGACCTGGCGTCAAGCCGAGCACGCAACGAGAAAATCGATTCGACGGCGGGCTGCAACGATTACCAAGGATAACGAGGCGCTGCACCTGCCCCGTTGTCTTTGACGTATAGCAGCGGCCCTAGAGATTACGGCTATTACCCAGCGCTTTCTTTACGCAGGAAAAGGGCGATCTTTCCCTACCAGAACTTGCTCTCGCTGTCTTACTGCTCGTTTCTATTCTCCAATTGTGCAATTTTACAAGCTTTGTGGCTGTTCATTTTACATTGTCCATTTTTTTAAAGGTCTGCGCGAATTTGAGCTTTCTGCCTGATATACTTCCGTGTCATTTTCTATCCTGCTGCAGGGGCTTAAAGTCGCGTGTATTGTTTTCGAGACTGAGTCGCTCTAAATCCCGTTTTCGAATGCTCTTCTTTTTGCCGACATTTTTGCTTTTTTGCTTTCACTTTTTGCACGTTTTTGTGTTCAAAAAATTCCGTTATTGTCTCTGTGTGTTAACGTCGGCAGCCTTGGCTTTCTACGGCACTTAAAAAGACAAAAACGTCAATCGCTTAATAATTATTCGTTATTTGCGTAATGTATTACTGATGTTTGGTATAGTAAGATGTAGTATGTGGCGTTCGAAGTCCAGAAGGTGCGCAGACCTTCCGCATCAGAAGGTCCGGAAGCTGGAGAGCTGCAGATTGTTAGTTTTCAAGGACACCCAAAACGACCCTAATTAACTGCTCAGGAAGTCTTCATAACGTTCATATTGTATTATTAGTACTCGGTATGGTATGGTATGGTATGGTATCATATGGTATGGTATGGTATAGTGTGGTATAATATGGCATGGTATGTGGGGTTCAAAGTCCCGAAACTGAACATGTGCTTTAAGATACGTCGTACGGGTCAGCTCCGGAAATGAACATTTGAGTTCTTTAACATGCAATGACATGGCACAGCAGAAAGGTGTTTTTGCGTTTCGCCCCCATGGAGATGCAGAAGCCGCAGCCGGGATTCGATGCCGTGCCATAGTGCTCAATACAACTTCTAAGCCACTGAGACTCCTCTGTTATATATTTAACATAGCCATTGTCGTAAGTGGGAATAGCTACGCTCCGTACTCGAGGCATGCCAGAAAAGAGCGCATTTTGCACATCTTCCGGAGTGTATGCATTCTACGGTAATGTCCCGCGGACTGAGATGACGGTAAGACGCGGAACGTGTCACGCGCGCGTCCTTTTATGTTTGGCGATCTCCTGTTCTTCAGCGTCCGAGCGGCAGGGATCCCTTCCAGGTCGTCGACTACGTTAGCTCTGAGTGACGTATTTAGCGGCGCGTTAACATAACGGCAATGACCTAATATTGTTGGAGCGGGAGTGCTCTCTGCCTCTAACCTCGTTCTAGATTCTGTCCTAATATGGTATACCATCTCTCCGGTTTCATCGTCTCCATTCGTAAACACTGTACCCGAGTACCGCGACTGGCGCGCAGGTAAACTGATACAGCACTTGAGGCATATCTTCGGCTCCCCCTGCGGAAACAACAACAGCCGCTTCAGGAAGCGCTATGACCTTTCCGCAAGGGGGGGGGGGGGGGGGGACCATTTGCGCCCAACACGCTGTTCCTTTCCCGTTCATCATCAACTATACAAATCGCCAAATGCATGCAATCAAAAATTTTTTTGTTTTTCTCTCTCTGTACCGCTGCGAAGGAAGGAATAGAAAAAAGAATAGAGACAACTATTTCCTCTCACTGTAGGCGCCTTGGCCCAGCGAGGAAGCCGCCACTCAAGATTATGTTTCGCCGCCCTCGCCTCTTACCTCGCAATCCCACCGAATGTTAATGCTAATGTTAATGTTAATGCGACAGCGTAGGCCGAAGTATACACGCGTACAGATACAATGCAAGGAATTACCTTTCTTTGCCACTTAAGCGTCGTAACTCGCTTTGTCCCAAGAAGACCTAAGCATGGCGCATTTATAAATAGTACTGCAGGCTCCTCTGCAGCAGTAATCGCGCTGAGCGCAAACCTCAATCTTAACCATAGACCAACCCCCCCCCCCCCCCCCTCACACACACACACACAAAACAAAACTACCCCGACCTTCGCGACTACATTACATCCGTCTGATCTGACGTCTGTAATTGCCGAAGCGCATTTTGATTCTCAGTGTTCGATCAGCAGCCGGCCCCACTGAACAATTTCATACTTAGGGGATGTTAGCAACCTGGCCACTGCCGCCATTTAGTGCCGCTATGCGACGGCCACTACGTAACCTTCAGAGCATGCCGGTTATAGGAGATTGCTTAAAAACATGTTTAGCTAGTTTAGGATAGGCAGCTAACTACCGGACAAGACCTTTTTTTCAGATGCACAAAGAGTGAGGTGGGTGAGAGCATCAAAGTATCAGGTGTGCTTTTCTCTAAGACAATGCAGTGGGATGAGCACGTAAATCAGGAGCAGGGTGTGTTGCTGGGCGAGTTGGTTTGACAGCGCACTGTGTGTCTCGTCCTCCCTTCGTCTGTCGTCTGCCAGCGCTTCAGTGTTCAGAACGTAAATCATATTTTGAAAAAAAAAATACGTTCTATAACCGGTATTCTTAAACGAAATCGTTACGTCTTCCCAATGTCTGTAAAGCTAGCTATTTACTACGCCTTATTTTCATCCTAGATAAGTTATTCACATTTAGTGTGGGGCGCAACGAGAGAAAAAAAAACCTTACTAGCCTCTTAAGAATGAAAAAAAAAGTTTTACGAGTCGTTAGTGATGTGCCAAATTTTCATACCACTTCATAAATCTTCGAAAACCTCAAGATCATTCCTGTGGCCAATATGTACAGATCTAAACTCCTGCGCGATTACTTAGTCAGCATTAAGAAAGACATCATGCTATTACTGGAAATTTCCCGCTTATAATCACTAGACGACGTGGCTTAAAATACCATAAGAACTGAACAATGGAAAGTGCCAAAATGCCGTACCAATAATGGCTTTCAAATGCTCAAGAATAACCTGTCTCGGCTACTAAATGAAAACACGAAACCAGAAATAGACGTTTCAGAGCTAAAGTTTCGGGACCTCAAGGAGTTGTTTTTTTAATTTACTTGTATTTTTCCAATTAGCCAGCACTCTCGATCTTCATAGTCACAACTTTGTCACGACGCTTTACTGCTCCTGTATTATAAGTGCATTTGTGAGTAACTTCTTGTTTAATTGTATTTTGAATTTTTCCCATGGTGTCTTTTCAAAATTGCCATGTTTTTGTTTCTATAAATGTGTTGCTTCGCCGCCATCGATGCTAAAGGGAACCAAGATTTTTTTAAAGCCGTAACGAGGCGGCTTCTTGACCCCTGTCATAATCCCTATGGCATGTTGTGAAGAACAAATAAAAAGATATAAAAGAAAGATTAATTTTAGTTCATAATTTTATTGTTTTATTTGGTGGGATCGAGCTCGCTCTAACCACCAACTTATTGGAAAACGTGAATTGGCTCGTCCAGTACCGAGATGTAGTTTCATCAGCAGCGCCCTGGCGAGGTTCTAGAACAAATGCTTCACTTTCTGCTTCAGCGCCATAACCGCTGAGACACGCTCGCGGTGGCTCAGTCGTTTTGGTGCTCGGCTGCTGACCCAGAAAACGCGGATTCGATCCCTGCCGTGGCAGTCGCATTTCGATAGAGGCAAAATGCTAGAGGTCCATGTATTGTGCGATGTCAGTGCATATTAAAGTGCCCCAGGTGGTCGTAATTTCCGGAGCCCCTCACTACGGCCTCTCATAGCCCGAGTCGCGTTGAGACGTTAAACCTCCATAAACCATGTTATAGGCTGAAGAAAATATCAGCAAAGTTTATGCACAAACCTAAATCTTAGAAGTCACTCGCGGCAACAGTTGAAAGAAACAAAACGAATTGCATTATCAGGACCGGAGCGCATGGTTCAGCGCAAAAAAAGAAGAAAAAAGCGTAGACATGCCAACGCTTCCTGCGACTGGCCTCGCATCCCATGCAGCATGGGTACTGCTTCTGCCACCACGTATGGCGGCTGCTTATTTGGGCAGACTTCCGAAAGGTTCGAAGTGTTCGTGACAATGAAAGCAGTATGTAAAGGAGCTGTTTTTGCATCCAGTTAGCTCAAGTTCTTCGGTACAGAGTGCTATCTTTTTCCAATGTGCTTCCTTTTTTTTGCCAGTGCTGTGTCCCGGTCTGGGCACTTCAGAAAGAATTGCATCCAGTTTCAAAGCTTAATAACTAGTGCCAGCTTTTCCAAAGGCAAATTTTGTCGCCATACGTGTTAGGACGACTGGCACTACTGGGTGCATTGGCCGTTGAACGTTGGCCAGCGAACAGCGAACAGCAAACAGAAAAATAGCTAGACCAGCTGCTAAAGTATACTTCTATGATGGCGTGTGAGAACTTGAAAGCACAAAATTTAGAGGGAATCTCAAACATGCAGACCTGGAGCGTGCACTTGATGACGTCGCTGAATGAGGTAAATGCCGTTCTGAGTCCCAGTGTCAATTGTTTCGGGACACCATGTCTGTTTACATAGGTCTATCCCGCCAAAAAAAAATATTTCCGCAATCGTATATGACTTTTCAAATGAATAGGGATCGGACTAACACCCAGTACGCTCAACACCAGTATGCTTTATGAAAAGCTTCAGTGCGAAATTTTTGCGAAATTTTTTTTCTTCCTACGTCTATCAGTGCCCCGTATGTGAACCTTCTACATATGGGAATCAACCTTGGTGCATCGTTGTCATATTGCTATATGCTTTATTTCCACGAACAGAACAACGGTGAGCATCTGTGCATTCATCGAGCATACGGTCTTGACTACTCGATGTTGATCGCCAGGTGCCACAAGTGACGACACACTCCGCGTGTGCTACTCTTGGACGATATGCAGCTGGGCGGCCCATCCCGGCTGTCTGTGCATGTGCCGCGCGTGCGACCCATTAGTGACAGGACACTACGCGAACGCGGCTTTATATGCGGTGTTTTGTGTGTTAAGTATTTGCAGGGGTCGCTCGCGCGTAGAATTATTTCGAACTGTGCGGGCACACACGCGCTCGATCGGCGCGAACTTGGTTACTTTTTGTATTTTGTAAATAGTGGACATTACTCTTGCCCGTCATTTCTCGCTATCGCTCTCCTCTGCAGGTCACCTCGCTTACCTTTCCCTGTCCCTTTTACTGCCGTGGGCCGCAGCTCCGATGTTTAACATATTAGACAGCAGTTGCCGCGGCCGCCAGCATCTTTTCCTTCCATTTATGTTTCATTTTATTTGTACAGCAAACCACAATAGATTTCCACGACGATTCTATGCGGCCATTGTGCTGTAGTTTCCGCTAATGTCGGATGGTGGAGATACGCTGTAAGTGTTAAATTACCCTAACACCGCTGCGGATTACATGGGAAGTACCACGAACACTCCTCCTCGGAGTGAAGGCCATATTTAAACTTTGCCCAGACGAAGACAAGTCCTCTTGCCGAAACGTTGGCAAGCACCCTGAGGCTTTCCCCTCCCCTTTTCACTTTGGGCGTGTTAAAGGTGCTGCGAAACACCGCTTGAACGGATGTCGGTTACGCTTCAGTTGGATTCTTTATGTCACACAGATGCTTACTCAAAAAGAATTACGAGGATCGATGCATAGGAACGGGAGTTCTTCAATGAAGAAATTTAAAAATACAAGCAAACAAAATGCTGCCCTCAACTCGATTTTCGCATAGCTTCCCATTCCCATTTCACTCTCCCAATGACGACACGCAGGGCGACCAATCAAAACAGCCCATCTTAGCACGTGGTGGAAGTTCGCACTTCATGGTTGCCTGTTCTCTGTAACTCGTTCATGCCAAGGCTGGCAGCCCCGTTTGCATGGTTACAACAACCATGTGAACGCCCAGCTCACCCAGCGATGCTCCACCGTCACGTCGACGGCGCAGAAGGGAACACTGATCAGTGACGTTTTCTTACTTATGGATCCGAGCGCAAGATACTGCGACGCTGTGACAGCCTGCGCAAAATATCAGACACATTTAGCATAGCGCGTTCCGCTACCGCTTAGCGCCAACCATCGCTCGTCCATCCTAGCGCGCTGGTTGGTCACGGCGAGCAAGGACCGCGCGCTGTTGACGGGAACGTAGCGCCACCTGGCGCCGCCGCCCGGTGATCCTCCACAAGCTGACGATGCGCACTGCCTGCTAAATGTGAGACGAACACATCCTTCCTTGGGACCGAAACGAACGCTTATAGAGTGAAATGGCTCGATCGGATCGATTCCGCAAAGCCGCTCTCAGATACATAGAGAGTAGCCATCAGTGTTTAGTGCTAGGTCGTAGGATGTTTACAGAGAGGCGCAAAGTCCTTCGATGCAAAAAGTAGCCAGTGCCTCTGGTGGCGTGTTTTTGTTTTACTTGATTTATAGTGCTTTTATCTAGGGCAAACAAGCTGGTTTTGTTAATGCAATATTTAACACAAAAACTTGACGAAACGTATCTCTAGTTATTAACCCAATTTGCAGTATATTTACTCTTTGTTCAATCATAAAGCTCGCCCTCCGTGATGCCATATCCGCTGCTAAAAACCACCACTGTATGGTGACACCGTCAGCACCACGAATTCGTTTTGCGAGCTAATTAAAATATTAAAAAACGCAGTATACGCGGTACGACCGATGCTAATAGCATCACTATAGCTCATTCTATGCAACCAACAGGTAAAAAAATGCACTGAAAATGTGTTTCGGGGCCCCTTTAAGAAACCATCAGTCTGCCCTCTCTGTATACCATGAACAACCTTAAGGTAAAACAGAGGAGCGGCGGCTCGGAGCCTGAGTCACTATGCTTCCTGCTATAGACGCCGGCACAAGTCCATGCATCTCCTTTAGCCAATCAGCTTACTCACATTTCTGGAAACTGTATGGCACCCCTGCGAAGCCGGAGCTTGCGGTCTAGACCGTGCTACGCCTAGACTACCCCACGGCAGGAAGGCATCCGTATATAGGACGCGGACCCCGCCGAACGTTCGATCCAGGCGGCCGTCCTGTGCCTTTCACTTGACGCTTCCTAGAACGTTGGGCAACGCTGAAAGCGTTTCGAGTTCCCGACCAACGACTTTTAACTCCTGCAGAGATGCGCACAGATCGTCTAAGAATCATTTCTAAGCGGGCGACGGCATCTACCGCGAGCCCTATCCTGTCACAACGAATGTGGCGCGTCGCGCCAGGCACGGCTGTGGTGACCGCGGCTTTTCGGGAGAAGTCGCAAATGCGGCTCTCGCTGTGAAAAAGCTGCAACGTTTTCAAGGAGTCTCGCTTTGGTCACCTCCGGAGGATAATGTGAATTCATAGGCGGATAAAATTTCTCTTGTTTGGTATCTTCTGTATAAATATTTGCTCCCCTCAAAAGCACAGCCATGGCAATGAAAATTACAGGGACGGGAAGCTTTCTGTGCATTGTAATGGCTGTGAAATAAAGAATGAAAAGCCTTGGAAGCCTTTGTTAGAAGCGTGCAGAATACTAGATATGCATAGGAGCCAGGATGTAGGGAAAATCAATGAAGCGGATTTGATTAAAAAAGCTGGTGCATCATGTGTCAGCGCACCATCCGTTTCACTGTATGTCAAAGAATCAATATTTCTAAGTGCGGCCACCTGATGTCGGCATTTTCAGTTGAATGACGTCACAAAAGAAGGTGTATATTATGCATTTGTGTCAATAAACCATTAGTTGGCAGTGAGCGCTTGTGTTGTCTGCGCGCTTCTTTGTCTTTGTTCGTGCGCACTCCTGCGTGGTCTGCATTGCTTCCATCGTTGTGTTTCGCTGGGTACGAAATAAGCGCCAGTTTTTAGCAACGCTGCTGTTATTTATGTCGCACTAATTGCAAGCTAGCGATGACATGCGCAAGTACCATATGCATAAGCTACTACGAGCTCTATGCCAACTGAAGGGAGCAGCAGCGCCCTCTATTCGAGCTGAAGCAAACGGCCTCAGTGCGCTTCGTTGCGCTATTCATACTGGCACCTAAAAGGTGTGGGTTCGAGTCCTACTAAACTCTATACCTTTCCGCATGCGTTTTAGTTTGTCGATTTTTCTCGTGGTGTGGCCGGGCGGAGGGACGAACAAAAAATCTGCGGACAAGGAGAGGTGAAAATGCAGCCCTTAAATGCAGTCCTGCATTAATAATTTCGCGAAAATCAGGTTCGTAAAGAAATTTCACGTGCCCTCCTGACCATTTAACTCGCTTATTTTTGTCATTTCAGATCTGTACGTCTTGTGTTTGTTGTCTGCCGTCCTCTTTTTTTCCTTCCTCTTGCTACGTTTGCACCACGGCTCTTGTTTACTCAAAATCTGATGCTCGTGTTGCGGCCGGTGGGTTGTGTGGGCGACATATTGGGAAAGGCAAGGAGGCAAAGGCAGGAGGGAAAGGCAAGGAGAGGGGAACAGAGATGATGATGATGATGTGAATGCTAGTCCCTTTTGTAGCGGGTGGTTTCCGGGCTAAACTCGCTTCAATAGCGCCCCTAGCGGGAGCTAGAGGAACTAGCGCTCGCATCGGAGCCACCGTCGTAGTAGCGAGCAAAGTGCGAGATACAAAGGGAGAGAAGCAGGCGCGCAGCAATAGCGCCCCTAGCGGAAGCGCGAGGAACTAGCACTCACGTTGGAGCCAGCGCCGTCGGACCGAACGGCGGAGTTGGGGAGGAAGAGTTAGGGGGAAGCTCGCAGCAATAGAGGCGCGAAGTCGCACACACGCAATTAAAAGGCGAATATTTCAAGCGAATTTGAGAAGAAAGATAGAATGGTACTGCTGACGCAAAAATGCTGCATCACACTGCATGAATACCTGTAAATTTTTCTATTTTTCTTCATTTCATATACACAAGAAGATGCATCGGGACCGCAGGTAAGCAGATTCCATATATACGATACCAGGATGGATGGGTGGATAGTTTTATTGCAGTAAGATGCGCACCAGTGTTCCTGGGAATCTTTTGCGTGCTCAGTGCTGCCACTTTTTATAATTCTTGTGCGGGTTCGAGCGAAGTTAAATGGTAATATTGTTTATAATGTCTCAATGTGTGTATCGCGCTTTCTTCTTTCCTCTTCTTCTGTGCGATAGCTCTAAGAAAAAAGTAACTTCAGGTCTTCAGTATTCACGCGATCCGTCACGTAACGCAATATTTTGCAGTTTGAATTTACTTGACCGGCTCCCAACGTTTTGGACGCAACAGAAGTTTCACCACCACTGATGTAATCACTAAGCAAAATTTGCAATAACAAAAATCCAGATTTATTCAAAGGTTTCACTTGTAATGTGTATCATTTTGGTTACTACCACTCAAGTTAATGCTCATTATTTACCTACGTTAGCAGCAGAAAGTTTATGGGCAGAACGTGATGCACACGTAGACACGCATAAAAACAACTAAGTTGTGCACTAAAATTACGACGTCATATTTTCCATTGGCAGACAGAATGACTGCGTGGCATGAAAGAGCCAGTATACGACTGCCTGTCACAAATGCCAGACTCCAAGTGAATAAGCGCTGTCGCCGCCAGCACTTCCGTATTGATTCAACGATAAAAAAAAAGAAACTGACAGCAGCGACGCATGGCACGTAAATGTGCAAGCATGAAGGGAAGCGGCCGCTGCGTGGCCACAATTTTTCGGTGGCTGTCAGGTTGAGCCGTTGAGCCATGGGCGACGAGTTTCCCAACGGCCAGTCTTCGACGCCAGAACCGATATATCGGCTTCCCCGGTCGGGTCGTCGTCGAGTATGCCGAACTTCGAGAGCTGGCGGCGCCCGCAGATTTGGGCCGCAGCCAACGCAAGTAGACGCCGCCGCTGGTCGGAGCGCGTTGACTCGGCGCCTGTAGTCGTTACGCCCAGCGGCGCAACAGCCGCGACGCGGGGCTGGGGATGAACTTTCGTCACGATGTGGCGCCAGCCTGATGCCTCAGTGTGCATGGAGGTATGCGGAACAACGGTTTTATAGCGAAACTAAAAAGCGGTTAAGGAGGTCCTTTGAGGCGTCTAGGCAATTAACAGGACGAGTAAGGCGGCTTTGTTATCTAGCCAAGGAGTATTTCTGACAAAACTGCTTTAGCTATGGGTATTACTGAAAATGTTGCCCAGTACAGCTCGCGAGCCATTGAATTTGGTCCATTTAAGCGACACAAACTGAGATGGAGCGAGAAGGAGCGCTTCGTGCTGTATAAAAACAGCATAGTTGCGGAAAAATTGATCATAGAGTGTAACAAACGGTGCGAAGATTAACGTGTTTGCAATATGATCCTGCTCGGATATATCAGGAAGGATAGCTGTTGTGGAGCGGGCCCAATAAAAATCCTGTGCGTCCATTAAGCATCTCTGAGAGACCCCATTTCTTTTTCATTCTACCAATTAATTTTATCAGTAGGACGTGTATTTCGTAAGCGCAGACATTTGTGGCCTATAACAATTTTGCTGCTTCTGTTGCTTGTTCTAGAGTTCAATAGATGTGAATGTGTTAGCTAAGTTCTTTCCACTAATTTTACTCTGTCTGCCACAAAGAATGATTGCGATAACCTCCGTGGCGCCCATGCCTTTGAGAGGCACATTTTATATATGTCTGTAAAAAGACCTGGGACCTCGCAACAGTAATTTCAGAAAAGTAATCTGGCAGGAAGAAAAAACAGTGTCAAGAAAAGACATGCACTGCTATGCAGTAAAGGCGACAAAATATTGCCACACTGCTCACATTCTGCGAGCGCCGCCATGCGGCCGAACGGCATGGCTGGGATCGTGTGGAAGCGAAGACGACGACGACGTTCCCGCTCGGACGCGCGCTGCTGGTCTTCTTGGCCTTCGGATTAAAAGCCCCCTTTCGTGTCGCCCTACGTTTGTCGGCGACAATATGAAAAAAACTGTGAAAATAGAAAGCAATCAACTCGTAGCTTTTGCCCTCCATTTATAGTCTCGCTCGACAGAAGCCAACGACATGCACTTGCGAAGGTTATGGGGCGTCCAAGATGGTTGCCACGGTTAGTGAAAGGAAATTTTCTTGCGTATCGATGCCAAAGTGCCAAAGTAACAGCTTCTACAGTCGCATACAACTCAAGAACGAAGCGATTTTTCTCCGTCAAAGGACCTCTTTCCAGCCAGTGGCGTCGGCTGAGTCTCATGAGCCTGCTGGCGTGACAGTGTATGGAGTGGCAGATGAAAGTAGATGGAAGGGGATAGCCCCTTGCCTGCATTGTCAGGCTGACAGGTTCATGAGAATCAGCTGAAGTCATTAGCTGGAAGGGGGGTCGTTTGCGGAGGAAAAGCCGCTTCATTCTTGAGCTGTGTCCGACTGTATGCCTGCAGCTCATGCTTGTACCGACGTGTCGAGTAATGTGCGGCCAGATTGAACATGCTAAACTTTAGTGAACCACCGGCACAGTAAGCGCCATTCGAATTCAGGTTACCCCACCCATACCTATATGCCCCTTTGCGCTCTGCACGTTGTGTCATGCCATGCGTTATCGTTCGCAAAAAATACTCAAAATGTAATCAAAATGTCATAAGCCTTTTTCTGTGCGCTAGTTGCAGCTTACCTTTTACTCATGTATTCT
Source organism: Amblyomma americanum (assembly GCF_052857255.1). Lineage (NCBI taxonomy): Eukaryota > Metazoa > Arthropoda > Arachnida > Ixodida > Ixodidae > Amblyomma > Amblyomma americanum. Next base: position 300,060,625 of record NC_135497.1, on the reverse strand, counting down.
GTTTAAAATCTAATAGCGTCTCTCTGTTAAAACAAAATAAAAATTGGGCAAATCGGCCACTAACCGTTAGAGGGAGTAACCTGCAAGCAAAGACACAACGGAGGAAAGGAGCAGAAAATCAGCACCTCTATTATCTACTATGTTGTGCAGTGTTGTCAGTTATTTTTTGCGCGGTTCCTCTCTACCTCCTCGATGCGAACAACACTTGTGCCTCTGCTCGTTTGCTGAGCGTCGACCCCATTGTTGACGTGCTCGCTTTTACGAGGCTTCGGGCGCGAACTGCCGGACACTTCTTTCTCCTTGGGGCCCTATACCATAGAACGGCCTCTGACGTTAAAAATCAGAATTACAAAGCGGGCTTTTATCTCCGTCCAATGTCTATAGTTAGTCATCGAGAGAGACGAGAGTTAAGTTAGATCCCTAGAATGCATTCAGGCAGAAGTAGCTTTTTAGTGGAGTTATGAGGTAATGACTTGAACTGCACATGCGATACGCCCTCTTAGCGTAAGTTGTGTCGTTAATGCGGTCGCCTAGTGAAAAAAAAAAAACTTTTGTTCAGAAGCTTCCTGCCATGAAATCTCAGTTTTGCAGCGTGCACTGTCATTACTACAAGTGCGCTAATGACACACGTTTTAAAGGTTTGTGTGACATACGCGCTTGCGCATGCGTGCGTGGACGTTTGCATTATGTATTCGAGAGCACATGCAACTCATTAATTATCTCATCGCCCGCTTCTATTTGCCGTCGCGGTGACTCAGCGGTTATGGAGCTTGGCTGCGGACCCGAAAGATGCGGGTTCGATCCCGGCCGTGGCGATCGAATTTCCATGGAAGCGACATGCTACACGCCTGTGTACTGTGCGATGTCATTGCACGTTAAAGAACGCCAGGTGGTCGAAATTTCTGGAGTCCTTCACTATGGAGTCCCTCATAGCCTGAGTCGCTTTGGGACGTTAACCCCTCATAAACCATAAACCAAATCAGCTTCTACCTTTCTATCTCTCTGCCCTCATTTTGCCTTCCTCACTGTGGGGTAGCAGGCAAGAGACGCTTTCCCCTGGCCGGCCTCTCCATCCTCCCTGATATTAAACTTTCTCTCGCTCTCCACCTCTCCCAACAGCGCGACCTTGTCGTGCGTGCTTACATTCTGATTCCAGCTTCTTTGGCAATGCGAACCAATGTACACGTGCCTATGCACGAAACATGCGCACACGGCGGGGACAACGAACACCAAGCAACGTCTATGAGCAAGTCTGTGAGCGCTGTTATGAAGTCTAGCTCCACAATATAGGACGACAGTGTTCCTGCGAAATTCGTACGCGGATGATATGAAAGAAATCGCTTCCTGTTTCCAACAAGTTGCAGATGAGCGTGTGAATAATGTTTCCCGCCCCGGTAGCCACCGACCTTGGTTCTTAGCTTTCTTTGCTCGTGGACGAGCTCTACTATAACCACATCCACTCCGGTTGCTTTCCTTCCATCAAACGGGTGAGTCCGTATTGAATAGAGTTACTACCCCTGCACTTTACGCATAACCACCCACCCAACACATACGTAACTGGGTGTAACCTAATTCAATGGCGCCTGTGAATGTGCCTCCTTGAATCTTTTAAAGCTACAGCTACAACTGCTCTAAGACTCTTCCATCTGTATGCGACTTTTGTCTGCCGCCTATGCCTGGGGCCGCATTTGCAAATGCGTATTCCTATTTTATTGAAATGGCGAACACTGCTGCTTGCGACAACTGCAGATGGTAGAGAAAGAGTGACAGTCGGCGGACGTAATGAGACCGGGGACTTACAGTTCAGTGGTGCAGACAGTTACTCGGCTGCTGCTCAGTACTTAGAGTCGGTAAACCTGAGTGAATACCTTATATGCCTTTACATGCATCCTCGCATGTGCGCGTATCTTCTGTGCCCTTTGTTTCCCTCTCGCTCTTTTTCATGTGAACCATTCATCGCACTTTCCTGCTATGCAGGGTAGCTTAACCGGTCTTCAGTCTGGTTAACCTCTCTGCCTTGCCTTTTTCTTTTTTTCTTTTTCTCCCTGTTTTGACAAAAAAATGTTGCACAGAGGCGATGATTCTTTGAGAAGTGTTCCAGTGGGATCATTCGTTACATGAATGGACGCTCATAGTAAAGCTAAAAACTAGTAGGAACATTTGGTTTTAATTGCCTTGGTTCTTATTATAAATGCTACCATTTCTTTTATTTCGCCTGCTGCTCTTGCATCTCTTATCTCTTGTGCTTTTGGCACCTCTATTTTATATCTCACATAAGCGGTTCTTTTTACGGTTCCTTAGGCATTTTACGTTTCATAGGTGCATGTATGGCAAAGAAATATGATGGAAAGTTCAAGAGTTCGATCACAAGGCCATCGCGCATCCAGAACCGCCTTATAATGACCTGGCCGTATTAGCGATAACATGTAGCTGAAATAATGGGAAGGCATTATCCACCCTTTTGAAATGCCATGGAGACTCTGGCTAGATCACTGCGGATCCTGAACACGCGCCGCTGAGTGCGACGGCAGCACAGAAAGATGCTTTCTCTTCCACAGCTTTCTGCTGGCTTTCTGCCATACGTCTCGGCCGGTTATACTTTCCAAGATGGCCCCTTTCACTGTCAGGCAAAGATGGCTACGTTTCACCTTCCGGCTTAGAGCTGAAGAAAGTGAAAAGGGGGCGGCAGCTAATTTTATTTTTGGCACGCGTTCATCATAACAAACGAGAGCCTAAAATGGTCATGCTTTTCTCCCTCTTCGTGCTACGTCGCAATTAGTGGGCTCTGTGTCCTAAAAAAATAAGAAATAGCCCGGAAATAGCACACAACGTGTTTTAGGACAAACATCACGCGATAACTAAGACATAAGCTAAAGCTGCTGTCAACAACAGTGCAAAAGGAGGTGAGTAAAAGCTAGCTCCTTTGGACCAGAAGTAGCGAGATTCATTTAAATTATAATGAGCTTTGAATTTTGCGTATTCATGTTGCGTCATTACTCAATACCGCGTGACTGACTAGAAGCAGATGAAACGCATCATGCTGGCACTGGTGGAAAACTTCAGGTATGAAAAGAATGAAAATACGAAAAGCAAGAGCCAATCAACCGGGAGGGAAGGAGGAACACCCCACAGTGAAAGTTAGTGTACTGGCTAGCCACTGAAATCCGAGCATAGCTTGTGTCTGAATGTGCTTTCCGACCACAAACCTCAATTCTCGGGCAGCAAGCCTCTTATTCAATGATGATCAGTTCCTATAGACGTTAAAATAGCATGCGTCACGCAGCGTTAGTCCGCACCCGTTGTTTTCGTAAAACCATGGCCGCTCTTCCCCAAGCGCATGTTGATACGCACTAGTTTATGCCAAAACTAATACGTATCAAAACATCCGCTAAAGTGCTGCCCAAAACAGTCAGATCACACGAGACACCAACCCTTGCCGCTCAGAACAGATGTCGGTTCGGCGTTAGCATGTCTGAGAGAAGCAATAGGCTTACCACGACATCTCCTCTTCCTGCGTAGATCCCCCGACAGTGACGCCTGCAATGTGGCCCGCTGCGCTGGTTTCGACTCAAAGAAGACCCAGGAGACAACCGGTGGACGGGCACATGTGTAGCGGCACGCTCCTCGATACGCGCTACAAGAACGATGACTCACGAGGCCCACGTAGCTGGCGGGCACCGGGAGGAAGAAGGGACCAGTGGCTGGTACCGGTTGCGCCTTTTCTCCAAGAGCCGCCGCCGCGGCGCTTCTTACCGAGGCGTAGCAGGCCTCGCTGTCCCGGCACCCCGGTTCGCAACCTTCTTCTCGGATTCACCCGAGACCCTGACCGAACTGCGAAAAAGATGGCGCGGGTGCGAGGGCGGCCTGGCAGGGATGATCAAGGCTGTGGGTGGCACCGAGTTGGAGGGGGGAGGGCGAGGAGGGTGGCACGTCGGGCGTCTCCCCACCGCAGCCAGGAGTGGTGGGCGCGCGCGCACAAAGACTTTCGCGGCAGCGGGCGCGAGTGCTTCTTCTGTCTTGTCGCTCTCGAAAGACGGGCTTCGCCCGGGTCCCGGAGAAACGGTCGGTCGGGTGCTGGCTGCGGCTTGCCCCGGCCAGAGCACCGTAACGCGGCTCCTATTTTTAGCCGCGGCGCGGGAGCTCTCTCCACCTAGCCGGCGGGCCGTGGGTTTCCTCTTCTCGGGACCCGGACTGCCCGAAATTCTCTCCGTGGCAGCGGCTGTAGCTAGAATGGCGGCTGCGCTTTCGCGCGGTGACGACTCCGCGACCCTCCGCGAGGTTTCTTTCCGCGATGCTTTTCGAGATGCCGCGCGGGATACGCGCAATTCGGCCGCAGGACACGTGCGCCGCCGAGACGGAGCGAAACAGGGGCGGGGGGGGGGGGGGGGGGGCGGGGGCAGGAATCGGCCGCGAGACGACTGTTCGCACATTTCATTCATGAGAGTGCACACATTTCAATGCAGGTGCGAATTTACCGTATCTACGCCCTCAGTTTGCGGCGCCCGCTAATTTTTGCCTATTGCAGCAACTGTAGGCCCAAGTTGGCGCGCATTGAAAAGCGGCCGAAAATCTTGATAGCGTACACCGTCCATATGGCTACGTATAGCGTACCGTACGTTTTCGCCAAAAGTAACTGATCAACGGGTTCCGGTTCTTAGTCATGTACCAAAGCACTTATGGCATCCCTTTAGCTCTATATATGTGTAAGGTAAAGAGAACCCTTGTCCTCACCTTTCGGGACCTTTTGGTCCGTAGGAGCTAGTCCCATAATGCCGTAAGAAATTACGGCTGAGAAGCGAACACCGTTGCTCGGATACTTTTGGTAAAGCTGGTACATTACATCCATGACCGCGTTGTTGTAGGAGCATAGGTTATCCACAGCATAGGTGGACACGGAAGAGGAAGATGAAGAAAAAGCAGTAGTACACGCAGAACAACATGACCTCAATAGAATGTATGAGCAAATTTTGGAGCTCCAGCAAGATGATTGCAGGAAAGCGTGGAAACTGCCGAGCGAAGCCCTCCACCTGCCCTCACTCAGTGGCGCTTAGTGTCGCGAGCAGAAGGAGGAGGAGCAAGTTATGACGAGAGGAAAGGCGCTGTAACTGATGCGCTAACCGCAAACTCTGCACTCGGGCATACGAGCCCTGTGGCGCCTAGCTTTGCGAAGAGGGCGACGCAATAGGAGTGCATGCATTCTAGCGTTAGTCTTGACCGACCTTCTCGCATATGACACTGCAAAATTTTCAGCTATACAGCCAGTGTGGACGAAGCGATCACAGCGAGGTATCAGCGTGTTATTCAGTTCGAAGCTTGAGTAGAAACGAAGAAGGGTTCGGTCAGAACATAAGAGGTATATTCGAAAGATTCTTTTATACCTTCACATATCTGGGCATCGCTAGTAAACGGTTGCTGTTGACTCCATATGTTTACTTGCGGTTCCAGAATGAAAAAAAAATTATAGACGATCATCATAATTGATGCAGCAAGGTATTAGCATTAGCGCTCTCCCGGGACGAAGGAGCCACTGCCGGCTGAGAGGTTCAGACCAATAGAGCGGGTAGCGTGATCCGGTCCGTCAGTCACCCCCTCCCGTCGCCTCCCACCCTCTCTTCCTCTCCCCCTTTCTTTCTCTCTTTCATTTGAAAGCGGAAGAGGAATTTTCTCTCTGCACTCTGCCACCTGCAAAATGAGGCTTCAGACGGGGAGATCAACCGTTTTTTCCCCAGAGGGGGTTCTAATGCTAACGCATTAAAATGACGGAGACATTTTGCTATTCTCGCTGATAGCTCAGCCCAGCTACTGACAGCACGCAGCTTTTCATTACCGAAGACGTTTGGTGCTTCTTCAACGTACGGGTTTTGCACAAATATAAAGGTCTTCTCACGATTTACAATCCCCACCGTCGTAGACAAGCGTATTTAGTGCTTGCATAGGCGATGGGAGATGATGCAGGACAAATGTTAGTATGGATCAGCAGCACTGCCGACGCTAGTACTCCACCTGATTCGATGGTCAAAGCGTTTCAATCCAAGATGTGTTTACACGCATCTTGTGTCGAATGGCTGACGCTGCGGGGGATGTGGATGAAGCAGGATTCAAAACAGTCTCTTTGGAACTAATTCTTGTGGTCTATGACTACAAGTTTTCTGTTTGGCAGGGTCCAGGAAATGCTTCACGTCCTATATTATTTTTGTTTCGCGTGGCATAATTCATCGGGAAGAAAAATTATCGCCGGTCAATACGATTGATGGGCAGAGTATGCTTTTGCATTACAGCTCCTTCGGACGAAGCAGCGTCCTTGCCTATCTACAGTGATGCCTCCGTTTAACGACTTATGTTGGTCTTTATCTTTACCTTCTGCATTTAACAAGTATAAGTTGTCCTCCTTGATGCGCTCGCGTTAGCAGTGCCCCATTCGTTACGGAATCTGCGGAGAAATGTGCGTTAGGGACGCATATTACGTGCGACCGTGTGTATGCAGCCTTCCATGTCAAGCGCTTAACGGCGTCTGCCTGTGCTATTCAGCCCGTGGTGGCAGGGTCGCACCCTTGCCGCGGAGGTCACATTTTGTTGCAGGAAATATGTGAAACTGCTTGTGAGCTCGGGGCTTGCAAATGAGTTCACTAATAATAATTGGTTTTTGGGGAAAGGAAATGACGCAGTGTCTGTCTCATATATCGTTGGACACCTGAACCGCGCCGTAAGGGAAGGGATAAAGGAGGAAGTGAAAGCAGGAAGAAAGAGGTGCCGTAGTGTTGGGCTCCGGATAATTTCGACCACCTGAGGTTCCTTAACGTGCACTGACATCGCACAGCACACGGGCGCCTTAGCGTTTCGCCTGCATCGAAACGCAGCCGCCGCGGTCGGGTTCGAACCCGGGAACTCCGGATCAGTAGTCGAGCGCCCTAACCACTGAGCCACCGCGGCGGGTGCGCAAATGAGTTCACGTAGTCGAAATGCGGTGCCCTCCATGGCGACTGGCCTGGTAAGAGCTTCTTCGACTTTGGCTAGGTAAATTATTGTCGATGACGTTTGCCCGTAGAATCACATGCCTTGTTCGCCCTCTTTATGGCAAGTTAGCTCGTCAAGTTAGAAAGAAAGAGAGCAGGGAGGCATAGGGCGGAGCCAAACACGTCGTTATTGTCCGGCACACAGTTCCCTCAAAATGAATCAACACCAGCTAGACCAGCTTTCCATCCGTGTGACCAGTACTCTTCATGAAAACACCGTCCCTAAACAAACTGCTGGTCTCTTTGACTCAGAGCTTAATATTTCTGTAAGCTGCGCAAGCTTCCAAACCAAAACGTCAGTCGAAGCGGCTTAAAGCAGGCATGAAACAACTTGTTTTTTGGAACCGATCCATTTGGTGTTGGTAATGGTTTCATTGAATAAAAATAAAGAAGAACGGGGTGCTGACCGCAGTAACTGCCGATTTCCTGTCGGGCACTTGAACGGCAGCCGATGGAAACTGCATGTGGTAGCATAGCGCGGGATAGACAGGAGGTAGAAGGACAGATCAAGGGAAGTACATATACAAATAAGAACGCTTTTGTGCCGGTGCGTGAGTGTGCGTGCGCATGCACGCTGGCACGCACGCTTACTCAGTGGTGTCCGAAAAGTTTATTAGTAATCGCTTGCAAGCTAACTGTTTGACTTTACCACGCGAGAGAAAAAAAAGGATTTTTCGTAGAAACGTAACCGCAGTTTAACATGTGATTTCTATAGGTACGGCCCAGTCTCTACACTCCTTCAAGCGCAACAATGATCATCAGTTTCTGCGAGATCACTACTTCTCTTCCAAATATATCTTGCCTTGCTTCTTCTGTGAAAGTATCTATATTCCTGGACCTCGTTTCGCGTTCCATTCCGGCTAAAATTTTGTTCTTCAGCCAGTTATTTCGAACTTAACAATCAACAGTTCGCGGTTCCCGTGTAGTTCTGCAGGAGTCCGCATTTTATTATGAGCCGCACAAAATCTTTATACAGTTTTTAATTTTAAATATTGGTTCTCTATCGCTCCGGTGCAAGCCCACCTGGTGTAACGCATCCCTTGGCTCGTTGCAACGCATCCTTGGCTTTCGAATACAGCTGTGCTGCAGCAGAGAGCCGTGCTAAGCTCCAAGTGAAAATTTCTATTCATTGCTCGGTCGTATTAGTAGCACCGAGTGGGAAAAAAAGCTGCGGCTTTTAAGGCCGAATGATAGGGGAACATTTGAATCTTCGCAGCAACTCTGGGCATCTGCTGTCATAAGAGAATCATAAGCGAATTTCATGCTCTGAATTTCTACGCATGTTCTGCAATATTTCCCGGTACTTCTCATGCATCTGCGTTCTATTGCCCGGATCATCCCTAATCAACAATAGTGAGCACGCACCATGAACGTTGAAGATAACAGCAGCGCTTTCCTTATGCACTAATGGGGTGCAAGGAACGGTCACAGCGACCTTGCGCTCTGGTGGGGACTGTGACATTACACATCAATTCTTCCTGTCCGGTGCACAGTTTACACTCGTGCTTGTGCCCTCCCCTAATTCTGCACAAACATGCAGACGAGCACAGCTAAAGGGTTTTTTTTTTAAATAGCGGGCTATACCACTGCCAGCAACGACTTTAAAACACTTAGGACAATGGAAGTAAGTGCAATGTTGATGTCATGTACTCACTGTCCTCGTTCGTGCGAAGCACGGAGGAGACTGCCGTTCAGATCATCGTAGAACACTATCGTTTTTAACGAAGAATGATTATTGAACCGTGGACGCCAATGGGCGCTCAATCTTTTCAGCTGAAACGACACACAATGGTGCGACTGTGAATTCTGCCGCCTGACCTGGAAAAGATAATATTTGAAAATGGGCGCAAATACGCAGCAAAAACAAAGCTTTAAACCTAAATAAATATGCTGGCATTCATTTTGATATCCGCAGCACAATCATTTACCGAGATGAAGCTGTGTATGGTCACAAAGCACCCCGCACTGATGCATATAGGCGTGTTGCATGCGCAGATCTATTGAAACCGCCAATAAATTAGCCGACAGCGACCGCACGGGACCAGCACGTCACAGTCCGCGTCCTCTATTGGTGGAACTCTACTTTGCGTCGAAAAAGCAAAGAAATAGAAAGCAATCGAGGATACGCGTTAATAGATACTCTGAAAGTCGGCTGGCTGCACAACGCGTAAAGCGAAGCTTACAGGTTCAGCAACAAAACGCACATGAGGGAGTTTTAAAATGAGAGGACTCTACAGATTAGGAAGATAGTGGAAAGCGGGACGCCAGTATGTTTCTGCAGAACACTAATGCCCCTCAGGTTATCGTCCTGAGCATGCGCACTGGCACCCCGGTTTCTCCTAGCTCCCTGTGTCCATAGGGTCCCCCTGTATATTCTAAAACTCACTAATGAGGGAAGAAATACAGACCCTCCAAACCTGTTGTCATCAGCTAGCGACATTACTGTAGCGGCAGCGGCTGCAGCTGTCTCCGCTGTCGCCATTCGAAAAACCCGCAGAGGACTCTCGTCGAGCCGCGACTTCCGAGAGGCCTGAAGAGCTCGGTGCGCCCGGGTGCTCGCTTGAAGCTGCGAGCAGCGACAGCTACTTCAGCGAGGCACGCTTGCCGACGCGCTGCCGCACACTTTGGCGGCCCCCGCATAGGGCCACTCCAGTTGTGGAGTGGCAAACGCGCCGCCATCTTTTGTACGACAGTGCGTATGAAGTGCGCGTGCGTGTGTGCGTGCGTGCGTATGCGCATCAGCGTCGCAAGTGGGGACTGCTAGTCTGGCGCCACGTCTGGGAAAGAGAGCCGCCGCGCATTCGTCGCCAGAGTGGAGACACGGCAATGTGTTTTCTGTCACACAGTCGGCCGCCCTCCGCGGGACAGTGGTGGACGGTGTTTGTCCTGCGAGCGAGCCCGCAATGAGGATGCCGGGCAGAAGAATATACATAATAAAAAAGGCAGTGTTCTCGCCTCCTTGGCCTTGCATTATCTATGGCACAAAGAATGCGGCCCCGAAAGAATGCGCTGTCTGTATAAATATGTACACAGAGTGTTCGCCCCCTTCCCGTCCTCCCTAGCTCCGAAGAAAAGAGAGAAAACTAGGCCGGCGCTATGCGGAAAACGTAAAAAACTCGCGGAGCCGTGCAAGCAACGAAAATTTTAAAGAATAAAGTGGGACTAGCATCACATAAAGTTCAAAATGATATTTTAAGTGCTACGCTTGTTCGCTTAATTTCACACATCGTGGGACTACCCGTATAGGTTTGTACATTTATTGTGTGTCTAAATACACGCAAACTTTTTTTTTTTTCTGTCTGTGCGCCTCGGCTGAAACTCAGTTTTGCAAAGTACGTCCCGCACAGTAAACGCTGCGAATTAGCGATTTAACCCAGTCTGTCTTTAAGTATATTGCCGGAGCTGAACTACTTGAGCAATCGCCTTTCCCGCCTTCTGAAATTAGGAAAAAAAACAATATGATTTGAGAAATATGGTTTATGGTGGTTTAACGTCCCAAAGCGACTAACGCTGAGTTACGCCGTAGTGAAGGGCTCCGGAAATTTCGACCACCTGGGGTTCTTTAACGTGCATGACATCGGACAGTACACGGGCCTCTAGAATTTCGCCTCCATCTAAATTCGACCACCGCGGCCAGGATTGAACCCGCGTATTTCGGGTCAGCAGCCGAGCGCCATAAGCGCTGAGCCACTGCGGTAGCCATTTGAGAAATATTAACCCAGCTTAATAATGAACTATATTTCAACTGCAACAGACTTTACATAGGGCCTGTTTTCATGTTATCAGTACTGACAACGTACACATACAGTAGCAGTAGTAATGTACTCTCAGTTTGCAATGACTCCAATTTTTCAGAGCAACCAAGAGCATCCGATATGGATTTTGCTGCCTGCAAAAAGGATGGCAGTGAGCAATACGTCCGCGCACCGGACAGGTAGGACAAAACATTCACTGCATTTTGAGCAAAAAAATTGTGTGTCCAGGAGAAAGATGAAAGGTTTGCTGGCATGAATAACATGGCCGCGGAGTGTTGTTTGTTTCCTTCTTTGTTATTTGTTTTATTTTGCTGCTTACCGCCTGCGGCACGCTGCTTTTTCGCTTTGTTGACTACGCGAGACACGAGTACAGCCAACACCACCTAGACTTTTTAAGGCCTCTCCACGTTTGCGTGACGTCACCGCACTGCGACGGCCCAGTAGGTTCGGCTTCCGCGCTCGCACGCATTTCGCGCATTTCAAAGTGCAGATTATGTCTCTCGAAAAGAAAATTATTTTTTAAATCGTGTTTTGCTTGCCCACATCCTAACCGAATGTTTTTTTTTTGTTCTTGTTTCTTTGAAAGTATAAGCAGTTACATTTTAGCAGACTTTTACTGACTTTATATCAAAGCGCGCATGTGTGAAGATACGTTCGTACTATTTTTTTTTTTATTGAAAATGAACAACGCAGAGGACTTTAACAAATCGTATTTTATTTTCAGATGAGAAACACGATCAGTAGGAGTAGGAGGTAAGGAAACTGTTACAGCACTGAATCATAAAATGCAGTAAGTGAAGCCAACAGAAAAGCTGTAAACAGAAAGCAAACAAAAGAAAATATGCAGAATATATAATAATACAACGCAAAAACTGGTTTCGAAAAAAAAACTAACAAAAACAGTCACAAGCACACAGAGTAGTCAATTCTTCAATGTCTTCAATTTTCTCTTTTTCTTTTGTAGCGTTTTCAACTATAAGTTGATCATTTTTTCTTTTACAAAGGTTATTTAGAAGCGTGTTTGCTGCTGCACTTAGGGCATAGTGCATTACCAACTGTGGAGTGTGCCCATTCTCACACACATCAAAGTCAATGTCGTCGTTTAACACATCATGTGTGAGTGCCAAGAGAGCCTCCTTTTGACTTGGTAGTGCATGAAACTGTGTTGCATGCTGTTCGCTTCTCAGTTTGTCAAGAACTATCTCAGCAGTAAGAACAGCATTTACTATGGCAGGCTGTGGAAATTTGAGACTACCACGAGTCATGGCCTTGACTAACTCCCCACCTTCTACTTAAATTTCATCTTCTAGCATTAAATTTTCTTTGCAAGTCATGCATGACATCTTTTTGAACGCAGCGTGGGCACAATAGCCAGCAGCGTAAGTGGTTGCTGGGAGATTTGGCGCCTTCGCATAATCGTCGTCCGTTACCTCAATGTCAAACACTTCAAGTACTGCATCATTTACTGCCACCGCATCTGTTACAGCCTCAAACTCTGGGAGCTCCAGAATGTTCTGCAGGCGAAGCTTTCGCTCCGACTCATAGACATGTCTTATGGAAATGTGGTATTGCGCACCGAAGAGTTGGCGGTATTTGCCAAACCTCTCTTCCAAGCAGTCTGAAACTTTCCTAAAAGTACATACTCGGAGTTCATTTCATCTAGGCAATACCTAGTCATCTTTACCAAGGTGTCTGTCGTGAGTCGGAGCACACTGTGAGTCTCTCTTGTAAGTATGCCTGTGTCAAATTTGAGAGACTGCCAGAGATCTAGCCACTCAACTATACTTAGCAGAAACTGGATCTGTGGACTTGACGCTGATGTAATCGGTGACTGCAGCTCATCACGAAGTCGAGTACCCTTGTTGCATGTCTTTACATTTACAATGTTCCACCACTTTGTTATTGTTTCAAGGAACTGTGCAGTACCAGACACATGATCTAGCTCAAGTCTGGGCCCATATGCTCGCAGAGCCGCTGCCATAGACGGGCTGAAAATCCTTAGCGCAAGCTTGACATTCTGTCGCTCAATATTCGATGGGTTCAGAGATTTAGACGAAAGTGTTGGTGCTGATTTAATCAGCTGACCCTGTTCTTTCGAGTGAAGTTCTCGAAGTGTTTTAAATGAAGCTGTAAGTATAGGTGGCTTTATATTAGGTCCTGTGGGGCTAGGAAAGAACATGCGTGTTCCAGCATTTCGCTTATTGATCCAGTTATTCCTGACGCATTTTATTAAGTGTACAGGATCAATCAGAAAAAAGTGAGGACGTTTAGAGTCTGCAGGGTGTGGATACACACTCTGAAGTTTGCAGGGGGCCCCAAAAAGTGACATTGTTTTCCGGTTGATTGAGTTATTGTCAGCTATGACTGCGATTATACGCAACCCAACATGATCTAGCTGAGTAATGATGCTATGCAGAATAGTGTGAAGCTGCTGTGCGTTGATGCGCTCTACTGGCAGTATGTGCACAACATTCTTCTGACGCGAAAGCAAGCTTTGCATCATAAAGACATGGGCTGTTTTTGCTGCATTAGAGCTATTTGTAGCCGCACCAACAATTACCCCTCCCTTATAATCAAAATATGGCTGCAGGTGAATTTCGTCCATCATGAGTACAATTTTTTCATGCTCCGTCATTGCTGCGACAAGCTTCTTTGCATACGATAGGAAAAAGTGCCTTGCTGTTCAGCTGCGGGGCTTACGCTGTAGGAGTTACATATACGACGTATTGTAGATTGATGGGGTAATCTAAGGTTTCCGGAACTGTGAAGGAACCTATAAGCATGCGGAGAAACTGTAAATAAAATGCTTGAGAATACCAGCAACTCTGCAGAATACCGGGATGACCTGCTATGCTTGACAAGAAGAAGAGAAACTTACTCTTTCAAAAAACTAACTGCATTGGGTTGTTCAACATCTGCCAGTTCACAATTTAAGGCATCTTCAAGCAGGGAAAGTGCCAACTTAAGCAAACCATCAATTTTTTCTTCATGCTTAGACAACAATTTTCCGTGAAACGACTCTACAGCATCCAGCAGACCTATCAAGCAACGGATATCATGTACTGTGTGAGGGATGGTATCTATGCCATCAATTGTAGTCAGCTGCACATTTCGGTAATGAACTTTCACCGTGAGGTTCTCTAAGACCGTGACTGACGACAAAACACGAGGGACGTCATCAACAGCAAGATTGAGAAAAAGGACGCAGGCAGGTCGAGAAATAACATTCCAAAAATCAGAAAGCTTGATTTGAGGAAGGCACTCCAGTAGAACTTGGAAAGTGTCAATCTTGTTCTTTGCTTCTTCCTCCTCGTGTGTCTGGAGTGACATGGCGATGGCATCTCGTAAAGAAGCTGCTTCAAGACGCATTCTCTTTTCAGTCGGTGCTTCTCGGGACGTAGTGGCGGGCGCAGAAAGGTACGCGGGACAGTTCGGGAATACACTGGGAATGGCGTCGGAGCTGAGACGAGCGATCTTCAATTTTGCCTCGACGACTTTGCCCGTTTTTGAGTCCACATACTTAGAAGTCCGAATGTCTGATTCTTTAAAGTGCAGCTCGCAGACCTGCAAAGCCCAGCGCAGATAAGGTTAGCATATTTAAGATGATTAATTCCATGGGTGCAATAGCAATTAGCGCAGTGAAATATTTCAAATTTAGAATATTTCCAGCTCGCCCACTAGGCCATGTTGTAGCGCATTATGTACACACAGCTATGTCGCGGAATAAATATCACGCTTTTTCGACTTACCACTGAGCGCTTTCCGGGTTCCAAATCAGCACGTGGAATCGCTTTCAACCATTGCCTCCTTCTGTCAGCATCAGCTGGGAAAGTGAAGACGCGCACAGTCTTTTCTCCATCGTAATTCCCGCGGCAGCCGGGAACACAACAGTGTCCTGGCATTTTAACAAATGGCCCAGGAACTGTCACACGCGCACAGCACTTTCACAGACGTTTCCCAGGATTACACTTCGAGTATTCACAGCCCGCAAGGAAGCTTCAGCAAATGACACAGAAAGAAAGAACGGCGGAGGAACAGCATGTAACACACGACCCGTGCAGCACATGTTCAAACACGACGGTAGTGATGTTTACAGCAATCGCGATGTCTCCTTTCAAATGATTGCTTTCAACAATTTATTAGAAAAACTGCACAAAGTAAGCTTTTAAAAGATTGAACAGTTTCCAGAAATGCGAACGAAGATTGTTACATTGAACCAGATCTTTCATGTCTTTTAAAATGGTGAAATTCATTATCTTCAATTTGCTATACGCAAATACGCCTTGGAGTACTCCGCACTTCAACAATTTGAAACAGCGCGGGAGGAGAACGGCGGCAGCGGCCGCCAGGAGGTGCTGCCGCAGCGGTCGGCGGTGGCTGCTCCCGCGTCGTAGTGCGGTGACGTCACGCGTCGGAGGAGAAATCGTGGAGAGGCCTTAAAAGTCTAGGTGGTGTTGGTACAGCGCTCTGTGACAGTGCTGATCGCGCGCCGCAGTTTCTACGTTGTACGAAATTGTTGTCGTAGTTTTAGATGCTTTATCTGGAAAGTTTGCTTCTGGCTTTAAATTGAGCTCACCCGAGAATCGCGAGTGATCCTGAACTTACAGCGCACAAGACAGGACGAACAAGAAAGATGCGACACACACAACGCTGAACTCACAACAGACCTTTAACCCAGGAAATGCAAAGAAAGAAATATTGCAAAACAAGATACTACAAAAGCAAACAAAGATACAGTACATCTGTCGAAAAGTCTAATCTCTTTTCTGCCTAGTGCGAGCGAAAATTTACTTACACAAGATTGACTGGCATTTGAGATAGCACGCCAATAGTCGGATCAAATTAAGTATGCAGTGATGCTCCGCCCACATTCAGGACCACCGCACAGAATTACTAAACAAGAAGGTAATCACAAGAAAAAATTAACAGCACTAGAATTGCGGTAGTCGACTTGTATATTATAGTCAAACGTTGAAAAGCTGGTTTTTCTCACTGCATTGGTTGGCCAGCGCAGTAATACAGGAAGTCGCGGACCGTGGCCCAGTGTTACCAACTGCTGTATTTTTTTTAAATTTTATCCTACTATAGGCAAGCTCTTGCTAGAGTTGTGCGCGATGCTTAAACAGCACGGAATTGTTCTTGAAGCAAGAGATACAGTCTTCACAAGTGGCACAGTGAATCGCTAGATGAGAGAAATGGGAGTTGGAAAGCGACAATTGGTGCTCTGTAATGAGCTTGCTCAGGCCTCTTGCTGTTTGCACAATATAGCGCCTTTCGCAGAGCAATGAGATACGATACGCAACTCCCACAGCCCGAACGACGTACTTAGTTGGCTGCTTTACGACACATTTCGAAGATGATTTGCTCTTTTTTTTTCAGGCTTATTTTGTACCCAAGGGCAAACTCGAGAAAGACTTTTGGAGACCGAAGACACCCCATTCGGACCAAAACCTAGCAGTAATGTTTTTCAAACTATGAGCCAACGTGTGTGCATAAGGGACTATACGGAGAACTTCTGCCCGCCTATTACTCATATCTTCTACGCCGCCGCGCTGCTATTCTCTGTGGGCAGAAGTTCGTTTAATGAAGAGTTTTTGAGGTTCACGCCGGCTTACCCTTCTGTCCACGACATCGTCAGGGACTGTCGTCCCGCTACAATACTGCGGCCTAAACGAGCCTTGCATTTTAAAAAGATTGAGTTAACTTAAAGCCCGCGTCTACAGTGAGGCAAAATACGCATGAAGTTAATGAACACCACTAATCATTTCACCCCATGTTTAATCGCTCCTTCGCACTGCCTACGAGAGGGACAGCTATCTCTGAAACACGCAGCATTGAACTCGAATTACGCTTACTGGCCCGGGCGGCTTCTGAATTTCTCTAATAAGAATCAAATACTGCACTCAGACAAGCAGACAAAAAAAATATAAAGCTTAGGAACGGAAGTCGCGAGCGCCCAGTAGGATTTTTTTTTAATGAAAAATCCTAAAGAAAGAGCAGTGGCTGTTATGCAGTTACCACCGTACCATACCCATGGTTACGCAAGTTAGTGAGGACATTTAAAGGCCCAACGCAGTGAAACTCCTTCAGCTAGATAAAACACATTGCTTAAGTTATAAATTCTCTACTCACTTGGGTACTCAGAAAGTCATTTTAACTAAAGCTTTCTTATCAATGCAGAACGCAAGCAGCCCACCATGTGTAGCTTAGAGCCAGGGGAGCATTTTGACCTTTGTGCTCAAAAGAAAGCGCTCTTATTTCTAGGGGGTTCGAAGTAGGAAAAAATAAATCTCCCCAAAGCCTGTGCTAAACTTTTTTTTGTGTATGTGAAAAAAAAAACAAATAAAAGCGGCTTAAAAATCCGCGCACACAAGACACTATTTCATAACATCCGGGCTTTCTTATTACAAGCGTTTTAATGAACGCCGAAACATCTCTCCTCTGGCACAACATTTCTCGCTCGGCGGCTCTTGCTTTTGAACGCTTACTTGAGCCTTCGTTGCACATTTGTGCTGTTTTTTTGTTAAATTTCATGTTATTGTGTGCAATTCGTGCTGTGATTTACCTTCCCACCCTCTACCAAATCAAACTAAAAATTTAACTCCCGAACGCGAGATTGAAGGCATCGTCCGTCAAAGTTGTCCCCGAATATGCCTTAATAATTAATAAAAAGCGCACAACCTACCGCCAAGAGTACCCTTGCTTCGACCGACAGTATACGGGCTGGCCGTGTTCACTCTTTCGTTGTGTAGAACTTGCGGACAGGCGAACTGCTGTCGGCTCCGAAGCGTCATTACGCCTACCCCAAAATGGCGCTCCGGCAAAGCTTAAACTCTATGCGGTCTTTATGCGTACGGATGAGCTCGTCGACACTGTCGTTTCGCAGCTCTGTGCCTCGCCAGAGTCGAAACATACGGGCCTCCTATGCGCATAATGAGGCGTGGCGAAGGCGGTCTTTAGCAGTGGATATCCAAAAGTTCGCGCTCCTTCGCAGAAGTTGAGGTCGTTACGAGAATTTCACGCTGATGAGGCACCTCCGGTAATTACTGCCTGAGCCCTACTATGTAAACATTCCCTCATTCTTATAATTGCAACTAATTATTGCGTCCCATTTAAATGGGGCTATCTTCAACGTATTTACACCTGCACTGGAGTGTCTACTGAGCAAAATACTGGTGTCGCAAAGATGAAGCCACTCGATTGGTCCCTGCTTTTGACAGGTACAGCTCAGTTGTCCAAGAACTCAGCTGGTGTAAGGGCGCATGTTCGTTAATTCTATGGAGCAAAGGACATGAAAGAGTCTCTCTCAAGATATTACTACGCTTTCTTAGGGACACTAAAGTCGCTGCAATACAATGTGCACTCATACTCGACTAGAAAGCTTTCTATCAGCCTGCAAGGCTGCAAATCTTTATAATTTATGAGCTAGATTAAAATAGCTCTAATGCGAAATAGTACCCGGCGCCAAAGTTAACATGCAGCCTTCGGTCCCTCACTTCTCACCTTTCGTGCCGCCGCGGTGGCTCAGTGGTTAGGGCGCTCGGCTGCTGATATGGAAGAGGCGGGTTCAATCCCGGCCGTGGCGGTCGAATTTAGAAGGAGGCGAAATTCTAGAGGTTCGTGTACTGTGCGATGTCAGTGCACGTTAAAGAACCCCAGGTGGCCGACATTTCCGAAGCCCTTCAATACGGCGTCCATCATCGACTGAGTCGCTTTGGGACGTTAAAGCCCCCATAAACCATAACCAAACTTCTCACCTTCCACCTCCTTACCTTGCAGCAGGCTCGACTGAAAACTTGCGCTCAAGGTTTCCGTAAGTGCCTGTTCGTATTAGAAAAAATCGCACCCATAAAATCGTAGGCCAACTGCGTGTGTGATTAATGTAATATGTAACTTTTCGGACGAAGGTACATACTTTGACCAGCATATACACTGCTTTGTTTGGCGCCGCATATGTTACGTCCTAACCAATTTCCACTTACGCGTCCGAGGGAGCGTTCACGAAGAGGCCAGTCGTTCTACAGCCGCTTGAAAGGCTCCACTTTCTCCTGCGTTGTCAGGGAACGAAAAAAATTGAAACCTGTTTTTTGAGTAAATGAAATGGCGCAGCAATTGTCTCACATATGTAGGTGGACACTGGAACCGTGCCGTAAGGAAAGGGAGAAAGGAAGGTGGAAGTGAAAGAGAGAAAGAGGTGCCGTAGTAGAGGGCTCCGGAGTAATTTCGACCACCTGGGGATCTTTAACGTGCACTGACATCGCACAGCACACGGGCGCCTTTTGCGGTTCGCATCCATCGAAAGGCGGTCGGGTTCTAATTCGGGTACTCCGGCTCTGTAGACGAGCGTCTTAATCCCTGAGCCACCGCGACGGGTGCAGGGAACGTGCAAAAGATGCGAAAAAAGAAGGGAAGTTTAAAGGACGCCTAACCTACAGCGAGTGGAGTGCAGGAGGCGACTAGAAAACGCTTTGAAAGACGACAGACGCATGCCTGATTCAAAGCGTTGTTCTGCGTCATGGACTGCCCCTTTCAATCTCCTTCCCGGCACAGACCAGGCCCTGATTGCACGAAACAAATTAGGCAGTATAATTCCCAGTCTAGCCTTATTCGCAGTTTAAACCGCGGTGCTAGAAGCGGTCTGGACCCTCCGCTGGGCCTTTTCTTTCCTAAAATTCAGCGGAGGGCTTTGACGGCGAATAAGTCTAGACTGGGAACTAGTGCTCTGTAATCTTATTCGAAGTCCAAACACACCCTTCGTTTTGAGGAAAGGAGCGGTGCATGACTGGTTCTCTCTGTAGATGGACGCTTGAAACCCGCAGTGAGAAAATTCTACGTGATGGCTACCGTGCCAAGTGATTGGCCGCATCCGTTGCCATAGCATCCGGCGCGAGCGCCTCTTGCTGATTGGTGCGCGCTTTCAGTCGGCTTTTACTCTCTCCTAACTTCTCGCTGTCGCCGCGCCAGGCTTTCCTCTTTTCCACAGTGTAACGCGTGATGCTGCGTGGTATGACATTGACTCCGCCATTGTAACCCCCCCCCCCCCCCCCCATGTTTCGCTCTTTGACTAAGCTATTACAGCTTTCCCTGTAAAATTGGCCCTGATGAATTGCAGGTGGAGCAATTATGGGTGTTTTTCCGCCCAATCTTGTGGACGTACTGCGTCTCGGATGCGACTGAAAGCCGTCCCGGTGAAATGGGTTTTTCTGGCCACTACGGATGCCAAGTGGAAAACGAAACCAGAAACCCGCGTCGAGCCACTAAGGGCGATCCTGTCGATGGCTCGGACAATTCTAGCGCGATTCCATTGCGACCTGTAGGAATGCTCGAGTTGCCTTGCAATACCAGCTTAGTAAAATGGAACTCTGATAAAAACCCCGCTTCCTTCGTTATCATTTGTTGCTGTATTACATTTCTGTTTACCTTCCTCTCTTATTTCCTCTTCCCGTTTCGACGAGCACCTGGGAACTATGACGGTCATATCATCACCAGGAAACAATTACGCAGTGCTTACCAAACACAGTTCCTGCAAAACACCTCTGGTCAACATTGATGCCGTTGCGCCGTTCGCCACAGGCGCCGAAGAAGCACGCCAACTGGAAAAGCGAATTCGCACTGATGCTTGAAGTAGTTCTTTCGTCCCTATGTAGTTATTTGCTTGCGCCATTTCTGCGCACGTATAGGAGTGAAGAGATTCCGTCCCTGATGCCAGATTTATGTAGAGCTAACCGTTCGCTCTTCGTGCAGAAAGAAGTTCTGTTACCACCGGATGGATACAGATCAATAAAAAAGCATCAGCGAATCAGCAACGAAGTATTTGCATCCTCTTCCTTCCTGCATTGCCGTAGCCTTTTAAACATAAGCGCGACTGTGTTAGTCCGGAAGGGGTCAGAAATGCGTCCATTTCTTTCACACATCACTGATGCGCGCTACATTCCGGCAGCTTTGTGGGCGCGGCATTTGGGCAGGAGCGAGACCGGTAACTAAAATAAGCGGAAAAACTATGGCCTGCCATTGTTCTGGCACCTTGCCTGTCCCCCCATAGCTTGACATGATTGGTGCCCTCAGGGGATCAGGTCTGCAACGGATTATTTTTGAATGTAAGCAACTTTGGGAATCTGGGCCCTAGTACTTGGGAAGCCGTTAGCAACATCACAAAATCCAGCATTGCCGGCGCCCTCCGTTATTGGGCACTTCCGAAAAATAACATGTCCAACTGGACCGATAAGCATACGTCATTAGAAAATTAATAAAACCATTTTAGGAGTATTAGAGAACGTCCTGTGCACAGTGATTTCAAATGAAAACTATACTTTCGGTGAAACGGGCGAGTGATAGCTAATCTGAGCCTCGAAGCAATAATTTCGACCGATTGTATTAATGCAAGAAGCCGAAAAGCAGTTCTCCAGCGCAACCGTGGTTGGCGGCTGGGATATAGCTGGGTGTCTTGATGCGGCCTTAGCGATATGCAGTTGGGATGGAAGGTATGATGACTTCAAAGAAAGAGCGTATTTTTACGCGCCAAAGCTCAAGCTCATAAAAGCTCGACGAACGCTTCTAGTTTGCGCGGCGGCTACCACGTGCTGCGTGACGCTGACCATAAAAGATTACCGCGTGATTTATGAATAATTTTACACTCCGTTTATCTCCTATGACCGTGAGTACCGGTCAGAGCTAGCGCAGGAAGCACGTTGTGGGCCAGATACTGCAGCGTATAGCAAGAGTAGGGCATCAGTATTGTCCGCTTCGCCCATTTTGTCACCCCACTCCGGTTTTCTCTCAACGTCAAATGAAAACATCCCCATCGAGTTCGTCATTTTCGCTCCTGGCTGCCGACAGTTGGCGCTAGAGGTGTGGAATGTTTTCGGAAGCTAGGCATGCACACTTGGGCTACGAGGCGACTTAGTAAAAAATATGCAGCCCATTGGGTTTACTTCTGGCTCCTGTTCTATGGCTAGTTGTGCATCACAAGTGCACAAAATTTCTCAAAGCTGAAAGGGACCCCCGTTCTCACCACGGCGACAGTTTTGATTTTTATGCTACAAAACCTCCACTGCTAGACTCAGGAGGAAATAATAATAATAATTGGTTTTTTGGGGAAAGGAAATGGCGCAGTATCTGTCTCATATATCTTTGGACACCTGAACCGCGCCGTAAGGGAAGGTATAAAGGAGGGAGTGAAAGAAGAAAGGAAGAATAGGTGCCGTAGTGGAGGGCTCCGGAATAATTTCGACCACCTGCGGATCTTTAACGTGCACTGACATCGCACAGCACACGGGCGCCTTAGCGTTTTTCCTCCATGAAAACGCAGCCGCCGCGGTCGGGTTCGAACCCGGCAACTCCGGATCAGTAGTCGAGCGCCTAACCACTGAGCCACCGCGACGGGGCAGAAGGAAATTTCTTAGGTTGTATATTTTTTACAAAGACTGTACATTGTTGTGAAACGCTTTAGAATCCTACAAATTCTTTTATGTGTACTGAACTCTTCGTACAAACACCTTTAACAACAGAAGCCTTTATAGTATAGCAGGTCCAACATGCTAAACCTGGCATACTGGCCTTAACGTTAGTCTTTAGCAGTCCACTAAAACTAGAATTCTGACCACGCTTGTGCAGCAGCTACTCATTCCCGGATGAATGAGACTCACTTCATTCCATTCAGGACATCATTTTATGCCCCAGTATACACTTTACAGATGCGGATCGCTGGCTGCCGCCGACTTTTACTTTCCACAAAAATGAAAAGAGAAAATTTTCTCATCTCACCCCCGTAAACATAAAATCGCCAAGGCTTGGAATCTACTTCGTGGACTTCCGCTCTCCAGCGAAAATGCACAACCCCGCGGTCAACGAGTACGAGGACACGGCACACGGCACCAAAGCGAAGTGTGTCCTGACTCCTAAAGATACCCCGAACTGGCTCCTTTTCCTTCATTCAAAGATAACGAGACCCTAGTTGAAAGGAACGGCCGGTATTACAAACAGAGCGGGCGCTTATTGCAAAGAACAGCAAGAAACCTCTTCGGACTGGCCGGTTCCTCCCCCAGCTTCTCTCTCAGACAGCACTCGAAAATAGACGAAGTAAACTGAGGCCCCCAGAACGCCCGCATTGCGAAGACGATGCTCCCCAGTCGAGGGCGCACGCAAATAAACTTTTTTCTTCTAGTATTCCTGCCTTAAAGGAACGGACCAAAATGGCATTTCGAGGGAAAGAACGCAAGCTCCGAAAAGAGCCTCCGTGCACGCACAGGTGTCTCCCGTCATTCGCGCTTCAGAAAACACAGCTCTGTCGGCAAACACGATATGTTGCTGACTGCCGCGGCTTCGGTCAAGGACCATCCGTAAATACAGATTAATGAGCGTGCAATAGCAAGCAACGCAGAGCGGCAGCGGCGTACTGAAATGGTGAAATGGATCACATGAGCATGTCCTCCTGTGATTGCCTGTACGTGAACGCGAGTTTTCGGTTACAACAGAGTACGACGCCGACGCCGAAGGCAACGGTGTTTTGTATCAAGAAAGTCACTCATAAAACGCGTCGCTGAGAGCAGCACAACATGTCAAGAGATCCGGCAAATACACTTGGAATTCGCTGCACGACGCTGGAGCCCTATTCGTAGACGTAGACGCTAGGCCCGTTCAAACAGAACCCAGCGGGGTGGCTCCGTTCGCGGCAACGCGGCCAGAAGAAGAGTCCTCTGCCATCGATATGAAGTGTGGGGGTAGTGGCTGCACCATATAGCACCGGTAGAGCACCGGACGCGTATTTCGGAGGCCGTGGGTCCGGATCCCACCGGCGGCATGGTTGTTCCTTCTGCTGCTTTATAATGAATTTCCTTTGGCTACAGAAAAATTGAAGTATTCTCGCATCATTCAGCACCACAAATTAAAAAAAATAAAAATTCCCCTGTGCACCTTGGTTTCGGTGTTCGGGGACTGTAGGCTTCCTTCATAAGTTTGACGAGCCCCTCATTTCCCTTCCCTTGTTTGCATATATATATATATATATATATATATATATATATATATATATATATATATATATATATATATATATATATATATATATATATATATAAACAAGGCAAGGGAAATGAGGGGCTCGTACTTACCAACCTGCCAACCCCGTCAAGGTCAAGTGGCAGCGCAGTTAAAACGCGAGAAGCTGCTGCTCGGGAAGAGCAGCCTGGATAGCATTCCAACCCAAGAAACCCAAGTCCCAGATGGCAGCCCCTGCCATAGAAGGCCAGTGGCGCATGCTTGACCGCTGCACCACTGCGCCAGGAGCGCTATGAGCACTCCCAGGTATCTATGAATGCAAAGGAGAGAATGACTAATTCCGAATATATGGGCATTAACCCATTATCGTTATCCGAACAACTGCTATCCGGGAACACTAGACCTGAATACGGGAACCAAAGTGAAAACCGGACTGCTAGCGCACCTCTTTCTCATTTGGCCTACCTACGCAAATCGACCATCATTTCTTTTTATTCAATATCTTCCTGTACTGCACGAAATATCCAAGTGATGCTATACCACCAAGTTTTGTGGTCCTTGCGGCGTGCTCCTGTCGCGTGGCTCACTGGTTGCAGGAGGGCTTACTGGCACAGGTTGCTGTCTGAACTTTGAAGAGCATGAACCTACGCAGAAGTGCGCAAGTGGGCGGTCAATACTAACAAGCATTCTCTTATGAATCTTCCGGACGCCAGCGCCCGGTGGAGTGAACTAAAGCGAATATACCGAACACAATTACGAGTCTTTTTTCGGTCTACATACGACTTACTATTCTTGCTCCGGCAGCCCAGATGATACTAATGCATATTTGACGGTAGCACCGTCCTCATTCGTAATGAGCGAATGTTCGTTATACAGTACAGCTCACTTATAACGAACCTGACGGTCACGCGGATTGTCTCCGTATCCGGTGCTCGTAGTAAGTGTACTTCCCATACTACAGCCAGAATACAAAGTCAGAGACAATGATCGTTTATTTCTCCCTACTCGCGTCTGCTTCTTCAATGTACATCTTATCACGGTGCATTCCTAACTCGCCAGCACGGCCAAGTTCATCTCGCCAAAACACTTACTCCTATCAAGCTGCTTTGAGGAAGCGATATAGCTAATCGCGGTTGAAGCGCTCACAGAAGCGGCTGGTGGGTCGGGCTCCTCGTCATCTTCTTCACGAAATTTTTGTCAGGCAGTTGAGGGGTACTTGTATTTCGCGTACTGTAATGACTCTGCTACGTCGGCACAATCCGCACAAATCGAGTCAGCCTAAACGACTTCATATCCTGACAGCTTTGCATGAATGACACACTGCCTCAATTGCAAGTTAATCTGCACTCGGGAGTGCTCGATTGAGTCCTCCGTCTTTCCCGGGTCCAAAAATTTGCACCCACTGAAGAAATTAATAGTGTGTTACCGAAGTCTAAGAATTCTCGCTTTTGCAAGAACACGAAATACGTAAACGGGCAAAGATGAACTCCCCCGTCAGTACCATCCAAGTGGCTTTAAACATTTTCACGGCGGCGATAAAAGAGACCCTAACCGGGACGTGGGCATCTCATCTCTCAGTTACTCACAGCATAAGCTGTGACGCGCTGCCGATAGGAAATCTAGAGCGCGTGAATGATGCCCGTGTCGAGTGGCTGGTCTTTCGCATCGCATGCGGTGGCAGAAGAGCTTGGTCACCGCAGTCAGAGAGGACAGCATCTGGTGCTCCACGCAGTTGTCGAGCACGAGCAGTAACTACGTTTGTTTGTTTGTTTTGGTTATGTAGGGCTTGAAATGAACAACCCATTCGTCGAACAGTCGCGCGTCATTCCTACCCCCTCTCCCCTTTCTAGTGGCACACCCGTCGCATAAACAAAAGTTGCTTGTCAGTTGGGCCTTTGTGTTGTGACTGTAGTGTATACGAAAGCGTGGCTCGCAAAGCACCTCGGACTGCGACACTTGCCGATGACAAACAGCAACCGCGCCGTCCATGCTCGAGTAGAAAAGGACGCTATGCTTGCTGTGCTCAATACCAGCACAAGCGTCGCTTTCCAGCTCATATACATTTTGATGGCTGCACCTGGGAAACAGTTTTTTCTGTATTGTTCATGTCCCGCCTTTATTAGTACTTTCTTGGCTCGTCGCGTTCTTTCCAAGGAAGGGAGGGGGGGGGGGGGCATAACGTGGACTGGGACACGCTTTTCGGTCACTACAGCCGCAGGAAGCTCGAGGTTTTCGACTGCGAGGCGGAGTTTGACGCACCTCCACGTTCGCTATAACAGTGCTACGGCCACGCTTGTTCGTTGTATCTGAGACGCAGTGCTATTACCCTAATGCATATTTTGACGGTAGTCTCGCCCTCGTTTCTTATAAGCGAGCATTCGTTTTAACTGCGGCCATTGTAAGCGGGCTCAACTGCAACTGCGACCATTATAAGTGTGCTCGACTGCACAAAGACTTCTGGAGTGGCTGATCCCCATAGACTGCAAGCCATTGACGCCGAGAGAACCGGTCGGCGGCCGAGTTAAATAATCTGCAGATTAATGACCTACGCTTATATATATATATATAAAGCAAAGTTGTGAAACGCTTCAGTTAGCCATAGATTTATTTTGAGTCTACGTTTCGGACAGACCCTGTCCTTTCTCAAGAGTCATAGATTTATTTTGAGTCGACGTTTCGGACAGAGCCCGTCCTTTCTCAAGAGTCTTGAGAAAGGACAGGGTCTGTCCGAAACGTCGACTCAAATAAATCTATGGCTTACTAAAGCGTTTCACAACTTTGAATTTTTCCTCTAGCAACCAAATACGTTTATCTTTCTATACTAATATATATATATATATATATATATATATATATATATATATATATATATATATATATATATATATATATATATGTATATAGCCTATTACTTCGATTAATCTGTCGCTTAAATAATAATACTTACAAAGCAACAGAAAAAACAACCATGCCGCCGGTGAGTTCCGAACCCACGACCTCCGACCTCCGAATTCGGAGGTCGCGGGTTCGGATCGTGGGATATACATATATATGGCTATTCAGAGCTCGGAGGTCGTGGGTTCGGATCCCACCGACGGCATGGTTGTTTTTTCTGCTGCATTATAAGAAAGATTCTTTAAGTTACAGATTAATCGGAGCAATATTCTACCATAGATTGACACTACAAATTAAAATAGAAACATTTTCCTAAGCACCTTGGTTTCGGTGCTACATCGGAATGACGTCACGCCAGATTACGGCGTGACTCACACTTACGGCAAGTTTTATCGCCGCTCTCCTCCTCACACTCCTTCTCTAACCGTTTCAAACAACGCCTATATTAACACGCTTTAAAGCAATAAACGTTGTCTTGGCCCAGCCACCACTGTGTATGGTGCGGATTCTTCAGTGGTGACGAGGATGGGATGACAACGGGCAGCCCTCTTCGTATGCTGCAGCCTTCGCCACCATGGTAGGGTATGCCAGCCCGCCGCAGTTTGACGAGACGAGCGACAAGTGACCAGCTTACCAAGATCGACTGGAGGCTTTCTTTGAAGGCAGTGGCGTCACGGACGACAAGAAGCGGGCCATGTTGATTGCAGCCATGTTGATTTACTTAGTGGTCGATGTGCGCCAGACAAGGCGAATGAACTTTCTTACGCCCAAGTGGTAGCTTTGTTGCAGCAGCACTTTTCGCCGCAACTAAATGAAATAGCACCGTCGTACAAGTTCTTCACACGCGGCCAGCTGCCAGGCGAACCTGTCAAAGATTTCATTGTTGCCATTCGTCAAATAGCGGACACATGCAATTTTGGCGCAACATTGGATCGAATGCTGCGAGATCGCATCGTTTGTGGGCTGCAAAGCGCAGGAGTGCGTCGACAGGTGCTGGCGAAGCCGCAGCTGACGAGGAGTAAAGCAGAAGAAATCGTGCTATCAGCTGAAACGGCAGAAGCGAGCGCGCAGCAGGTAAGGAGCCACGCCGCTGAAGGAAGCGTACATGTATGTACATGCGATTGGAGGACCGGCGTATCGCCGAAGAAACCCGCAACGGATTATTTCGTGCCACCGCTGCGGAGAGAAAGGGCACGAATCAGAGGATTGGCGGTTCCGTTCGGCAACATGCTTCAAGTGCCAACAGCGGGGCCCTATCGCCCGGGACTGTTTCCTTCGAGAGAGAGAGTTCATTGAAAGGCCACCAGGGCTGTCGCGTCAGGTAAATACCCTATCGTCTCGGGAAGAGAGAACATCTGTGGGCAGGGACGGTATAGTGGCTTTGGAAGCAGCGGACGGCATTGTAAGCCACGTCGGCATCACACAACCAATTGTACGCACATTGAATTGTGGGGCGTTCCAGTGGACATGCAAGTCGATACAGGGTCACAAGTGTCGGTCATCACATGGCCCACTTATGAGCAAAACAAGGCAGTGTGGCCCAAGCTGCGTGATTCGCCATTGAAACTGACTTGCTTCCTGGGAAGGCTTCCCGTTCGGGGACAGCACAAGCTCAAGGTTTCGCGCGGAAACCGGTCGACGGACGGACCCCTGACAGTCCTCGGTTGCTCCGGGCCCAACCTGTGCGGACGCGACCTGGTCCAGACGTTCAACATGCTGGAGGCGCCTGTAATGAACGTGAACACGACAGGTGAGCGCAAGCCTTTCGTCGGGACGGACGATGTTAACGTGCACCGGTTGGTAACAGAATTTGCTGACGTGTTCGAGCCAGGCCTAGGTCTCATCAGGGGTCCGCCGGTACACTTTGAGATGCGGGACAACGTGGTACCGAAATTCGGGAAAGCACGCGAAGTTCCGTACGCCTTTCGCCCAAGGGTAGACGCTGAACTTGAGCGCATTTTGTCCGCGGGCATTATTGTCCCTGTGCCTCATTCTATGTGGGCCGCATCGGTGGTACCGGTAGTAAAGCGTAACGGCCACATTCGCCTCTGCGGTGATTTTAAACTCACGGTAAACAAAGCTTGTCACACAGAGCAATATCCGCTGCCCCGTGTAGAAGATATTCTGGCAACGTTGAACGGTGGTCAGGTTTTCACCATGGTAGATTTGCGGGAGGCTTGCAATCAGCTACCGTTAGACGAAGAAGCCATGTTACTTACGACAATAAGCAGGCAAAAGGGACTGTTTAGCTTCACTCGCCGGCCATTTGGAGTGGCTTCCGTGCCGGCAGTGTTGCAACGCCGCATAGAGACCATCTTTCAAGGACTTCCTGTTGTTCAAGTCTACTTTGACGACGCCATCATCACAGAGAAACACAATGACTGCACCACACTGCACGAAGTGTTGCAGCGGTTTCGGGAAAAAAGTGTGCGATTTAATGCGGACAAGTGCAAGTTCCGTCGAGCAGAGGTGAATATCCTGGGACATAAAATTACTGGCCAGGGACGGCAACCAAAGTCGGAAAACGTGGAGGTCATTCTTCTTATGCAGGTGCCGCGGAACACCGCAGAATTAAGGTCTTATCTGGGCATGGTAACATTCTACCACAAGTTTCTTCCCAATTCATCTACAGCCATGGCCCCGCTGTATCAACTGCTCCGCAAGGAAGCTAAGTGGGAGTGGGGTCCCAGTCAACAGCAGGCGTTCAGCAAGGTGAAAGACCTCCTCAAGTCCGCTGATTTCCTGGCGCATTTTGACCCACTCAAGCCTGGAATGCGACGCCTCGCCGGATGGGATCGGTGCAGTACTTTCTCACGATGACGGGGCCGGGGTGCGTTGGCCCGTAGGCTTTCGTTCTCGGGTACTGGCAGAAGCCCAGCGAAATTATTCACAGCTCGAGCGCGAAGCTCTGGCTCTAGTTTTTGGGGTCTCAAAATTCCGACAGTACCTACACGGTAAGCCATTCACACATTGACTGACCATAAGCCGCTTGTGGGACTTTTTCATCCAGATCGGGCAGTACCAGTGATGGCCGCAGCCCGAATCCAGCGATGGGCTCTGCTTCTGAGTGCATACGGCTACGTCATCAAACACCAGCCGGGAAAAAACAACGAGCCAGCAGATGCCCTCAGCCGACTCCCGACGTCCGCAACCTCTCAGACAGAGACCCTGGAAGAAACCGGGGATGGCGAGTGTGTGTTGCTCACGGAAAACCTCAATGACGGTGTTATGTCCGCGAAGCAACTATCCGCTCTCACCTCGCACGATGACCACTTAAGAAAGGTGCAAAAATGGGTACGGGAAGGATGGCCGAGAAACTGGGGGCCCAAGGACCTGCATTTGCGACCATAACTTCATCCGGAAGGCTGAGATAACGTGGAGTCATAGGCTTCTATACTGGGGCCATCGCGTAATTGTGCCTAACAGCGAAATAGCGGGAATGTCACACCTGCTGCAAGATTCCCATCAAGGAATTTGCTCAATGAAACGGCTAGGCGGCTCCCTGCTCTGGTATCCCGGGATTGATAACGAGATTGAAAACATGGTTAAGTCGTGTGCCAGTAGCGCACAGGCAGCGCCTATGGCTCCCGAGAACTCCCCGGTCGCATGGCCACAAACGGGCGAGCGTTGGTCCAGGCTGCATATTGACTTTGCGGGGCCGATTGATGGACACATGCTGCTGATCGTTGTGGATTCACATAGTAAATGGATCGAAGCCGTACCCCTGAAAAGCACCACAACCCACGCCACCAGAGAAGCCCTGCGCACCTTGTTCCGACGCGTTCGGATTGCCCCGGACGCTGGTTTCTGATAATGGCCCGCAATTTACAAGTGCTGAATTTCGGAAGTTTATGAAGCTGAATAACATAACACATCTCCGGGCAGCACCGTATCATCCGCAGTCCAACGGGCTCGCGGAACGCGCAGTGCGAACTGGTAAAGAGTTTTTGAAGAAGAACATCCACGGATATTTGAAAACACGCCTGGCAAGGATTCTGCACAGGTGCTGAAGGACGCCGCAGGCCGGGGGCAGTACCCCAGCGAAATTCCTTATGGGCTATGAGCTCCGTTCCAGACTGGACAGTGGCACCACTGGGGCCTCCCGCTTCACAGTCTCCAGTTGACCGCCACGTTCCTGGTATGTTGCCGCCGGGGGAACCTGTCTGGGTAAAGAACTTCGGGCGAGGCAATCCATGGATTTCAGCCCGAATCACGTCATCGGACGGCACTCGCGTGGTGAACGCCGATGGTCCAGAGGGGGCGAAAATTCGTCGACACACCGACCAGATCAAGCCATGTGTGGTGGAGCATGATTTGGACGACGGAGCCGGTGACACTGAGCGCCAGGATGGAACCGCCAGACCCAAAGTAGTTGGGACACCGGGACAGGGGCCAGGAATACGCGAGGCTGCCCCA
The DNA here is from genome assembly GCF_052857255.1 of Amblyomma americanum. NCBI lineage: Eukaryota > Metazoa > Arthropoda > Arachnida > Ixodida > Ixodidae > Amblyomma > Amblyomma americanum. Next base: position 300,029,550 of record NC_135497.1, on the reverse strand, counting down.
AGCACCCAGACGCCAGCACTGCCCGGTCGGGCCGGACACGAAAACCCCCAGACCGCTATGTACCGCAGGGGGAACGAGATGCTACATCGGAATGACATCACGCCAGATTACGGCGTGACTCACACTTATGGCAACTGTAATCGCCGTTGTCCTCCTCACACTCCTTCTCTAACCGTTTCTCACAACGCCTATATTGACACGCTTAAAAACAATTAACGTTGTCTTGGACCAGCCACCGCTGTGTATGGTGCGGATTCTTCACTTCATATGTTTGTCAAACCAGCCCCTCATTTCGTTTACGTTGTCTGCTAATAGCCTAACGATGGTCTCGGTTCTGGCAGTTTTGATGCCATAGGTAGCATAAGAGGGTTGTCGCACAGTTTCCGCCCTCGCCGTTAGATGACATTCTAAGTCACACTCGCGGTATTACAGGACGTGCTACATCCACTGCTATGGGTGAGGGTGGCGCTGGTGAACAATCTCAAGGTTCACTTACACGCAAAACATAAATACCCACAAAAGCAGCAGATTAGACAGCCGTCGCCATAGCTCAGTGATTCTACTTCCGGCTACCGTTCGGTGCGGATGCAGGATCATGAGCTCCGGCGGAGCGGCGATAGCGGCCCGGGCCGGCCGCGGTAACAGGGTTGACAAATGACGATAAGGAATACCATATCATTTTGCGGAACCTGCCCGCCGGACGTGTTGTTTTGAACACAGTTTTTTCGCACGGAGACGTGCGTGTGCGACCCTTTAGAGTGGATGATTTCCGGGACGCATTGGCGAAGACTGGTACGCTCCCAGACGTGGTGGCCCTGGGGCCGCATCAACTCAACCCCGTCTCGGCCGTGACTTTGAGCTGCGTCGAAACAACCAAACGGCTGCTTGCCTTCAAAGAGCTTCTAATGAAAGGGCGCCGGTGCATCATCATCGACCCTGAGGATCAACAGGTGAAGCTCCGGCTCCATTGGATGTTGCATGGAGTTGCCGATGAGGAGATCCGAACTGCGTTGGCGGCATTCGGTCAGGTGACCGAAGTAACCCGTGAGCGTTGGCGCGTCCAAGGCGTTCACGAAAAGGGTTCAACGTCGAGGACCGGGCTCCTAAAGATGAAGCCGGGGATGAAGACAGGCGACCTGCCCCAGCAGGAGAGTTGGCCCTCGTGGTTGCGCCTGGTCGGCCAATGTAGTGCCTGCGCTACCACAGAACCGGTCATGTACGCCGGGAATGTAAGATTTCGCGCTGCTCGATATGTATGTGGTTCGGCCACGCTGACTCTGATTGCGTACGAACGTACGTGGTGGCTACAGGGCTACCATCGAGGGCGGACTCGGCGGAGCCCCAAATTTATGTCGCCGAGACAGACGAAGCAGCAAGTGGCGTCGATGATGCGGGAAAGCCAGCTGTAACTACGGGCAAGCTGGTACCTCGGGGGGGCGGGAATGAGGCGCCCTGTGTGCCCGGCAAGGAAACCGCAACACCTGGCAACGAAGATGCCGTGGAAAGCATGGAGGGCGAGGCTGAGCGCTCTCCAAATGCTGAGCTATCGGAGTCAGCGAGCAAGCAGTAACCTCTCGAGAAGAGTGGCGGCCGAGTGACCAGCGTCCTAGGACCGGCGAAGCCAGCCCACGACGAGAGCGGCGGCGGAATGGATAAGAGAGAGGCAACTAGCATCGGGGAGCCGTCAGCGAAAACGCCATTAGGAAGGAGACTGAATTTTAAACCCAAACCGAATGACTCGCCGGACAAGAGAGCCGTCGAAAAATCGCCCCGAAGCAAAGTACGACAGTCCAAGCGCATGGCTCTGGCGTCAACGAAGTCGCCTAGCTTCATGCTAGACGTGAAAGGTAAGTACCATGCTCTCGGCCTCTTTTCACTGTAATAAAATGGCTACTGCACAGTCGCTAAAAATTGTTATTTACCGTGCGAGGTTTAGCCGCGAAAAGGAGGCAGAACCATGTTCTGCGCCTTTTAAATTACAGTGACAGAGATATTCTAGGCGTGCAAGTGACGAAAGTCAAGGGCGAAAAAGAGACCGAGAGCATGGTGCAGCGTTTCACGTCCCGGTTTTATTCACTTGTGTCACGCGGTTGGCACTTCGGGAGGATGCGTCTTATTCGTTAAAAAATGGCAGTGGCTTAGCTCGGCTTTGCCAGGATATATGTAGCGCAAGCAAGTGGGAAACTCCCCGGTTGGCCTTGTTCACATATTCCACAACGTATGGAGCACAGGCATAAACGTCCAGTATGCCCTCTAAGTCCATGTTTGATTTCAGCACCGAGGCTATAAAAGGATCGAAGCGGTCGCGTCACCCTTACGCCTATTCTCTAGGCTAACGGCACGTTGTTCTTCGGTTTCTTGAGCCCATCGCTGAAGTCTCTTGGTAGCATTCCATCGTTCATCACGGGCCGTCTCCAGTGAAGCAGGACTCAGGTCTCTGCTCCGGCTGCTGTCGCTGTTGCTAGCGGTCGAGACACCGGACGTTAAACGTGTCTGTCTCGCGGTGGCGTTTAGCCACTCGTTCGGCGCGCTGTTCGCCTGTTTCCTGGGCGATTCGTTTCCTCTTCATCTCGTTCCGCTGTCGATTCCAGGCCTCCTCCAGCTCATCAGAATTATCGCCGTCCATACTGTAGCCTCAACTGTTGTTGCGGCGCACGCCAGCTCTCCTTTTCAATCCTGTGACATCTTATCACGCATGCGACGCAGCTGTCCAAGCGAGCGGAGGCGAGCGCAACGACGAGGGAAGCGGTGTCACGTCCTACCAAACGGCGGCGGCGGCGAGCAGCGCGGTGTGACGTCATGCCAGATGGCGCGGCGAGCGCGCGAAGCACAGTAACCTTCCGCGGCGAGGCGCGCGTTGTGACGTCACGTGACTCGATGTAGTACCGCCACGGCGAAATCACGAGTTTGTGGCCAATAAAGCTTTCGCTTTAAAAGCTGCAAGGTCTTGTTGTTGAAGGGCATGCTTCTTTTCCGTCTGGTAGGGGAGTGGTTCTCGACTTTTGTTTTTGTTCTACTCAATGACGTGTTGTCTGTATATGTGCATCTACTTTTGTTGATGAAAGGGCAGCTCTGTTTGATTTCGTTCACAGTATTTAAACACGGACAAGCAACTCGTCTTTATGAGTGACTTCAATTGCGTTTGGAGCTCCGCTGACAAAACTAGCCTGCGTGCATTTACAGATAAGAGCACAGAAATTTTGTCCCGCACGATTGACGAGTTTGCTTTGGAAGATGTAGTGGAATGTCTTACAAGCAACGGGCGGCTTCACTACACGCATTTTCAGCGTTCTAGCCACGCCTGCCTCGACAGGATTTACATATCAGCGGAACTGGTCCCAAAGTTCAAATGTTATGATGTTCTACCCGTAACATATTCGGATCACTGCTTGGTTCATTGCACTATTGGAACCAGAAAGAAAGGCGGTTGTTTTCAGTGGGACCTTTGGAAGTTAAACAATAGACTGTTAAATGATCAGTTTACTAGACTATTAGAAGTGGAAATTAATAACGTTGCTCCGGATAACAAGCATGCACTGGGTCAAGAATGCGAACTGTGCAAGCAACAGATTAAGGTAAAAGCTATTGAACAATCGAGGTGCACTAGTTGTAAAGAAAAACAAGTGAAAGGTTTAACGGAATTGCTGGAGAAATTGTTAGCTCTGGAGTGTAATGCGCCCGGTTTATACATGGACGATGTCAGAAAAATCAAACAAAAGCTCCAACTGATAGACGAAGACCGTTATCGCGGTGCACTTGTGCTCGCGAGAGCGGAGAAACTGGCCGTGGGCGAGGCGTCGACAAAAAGATCGTCAGGAATTGAAAAAGCGAACGCAAGGCGTAATCACGTAGCAGAGATTGAATGGGCGGGCCGCACAGAAACAGATAACGAAGGAATCACAAAATCTTTCTCTGAACACTACAAACACCTCTTTTCTTACCAGAGTGTTAAGTTGGATCGATTTAAGGAATCCTTTCTTGAGGCGATGCCAAAAACTGACGAGCAGAAAAAAGCAAGCCTTGAGCGGCCAATTACTAAACAAGAAGTGCAGCAGGCAATAAATAACGTAAATCCGAGAAAATCACCCGAGCCGGACGGCCTGAGTGCGGCTTTTTACAAAACATTCAAGGAACAATTATCACCAGTGTTGTGTTCCTTATTTAATGAGGCCTATGAACGGAAGTCATTTCCAGCATCGTTTGGGTTGTCTCATACTCTGCTTATCCCCAAAACTGACCAACCAGATAAGCTTAAGCAGGCGTCGTCATACAGGCCCATTGCTCTGACGAACGTTGACTATAAGATTTATATGAAGGTGCTTGCTGGCAGGCTACAAACAGTTATAAATGAAATAGTTGGCCCCCACCAAACGTGTGGGATCAAAGGGCGATTTATTTTTCAGAACATCCATAAAGTCAGAAGTGTGCTCGAATGCTGTGATGCAACACAAGCATGTGCAGCATTACTGCAGTTGGACTTAGAAAAGGCTTTCCATTGTGTGTCACATAACATTCCGTTCAGTATCTTAGACTATATTAATGTTGGTACAGTCATTCTGGTACAGTCAGGCAGACTCCGGTATCTCAGAATTCGGAGAGCACTCAGCCTCACCCTCCATGCCTTCCACCGTATCTTCGTTGCCAGGTGTTGCGGTTTCCTTGCCGGGCACACAGGGCGCCTCGTTCCCGCCCCCCAGAGGTACCAGCTTGCCCGCAGTTCCAGCTGGCTTTCCCGCATCACCGACGCCACTTGCTGCTTCTTCTGTCTCGGGGACATCCATTTGGTGCTCCACCGAGACCGCCCTCGATGGTAGTCCTGCAGCCACCGCGTACGTTCGAACGCGTTCCGAGTCAGCATGGCCGAACCGCATACATATCCAGCAGCGCGAAATCTTACATTCCCGGCGTACATGGCCGGTTCTGTGGCAGCGCAGGCACTGCATTGGCCGACCAGGCGCAACCACGAGGGCCAACTCTCCTGCAACTCTTATCTGGTGGGGCAGGTCGTCTGTCTTCATGCCCGGCTTCATCTTTAGGAGCATGGTCCTTGTCGTTGAACCCTTTTTGTGAACGCCTTGGACGCGCCAACGCTCACGGGTAACTTCGGTCACCTGACCGAATGGCGCCAACGCAGTTCTAATCTCCTCATCGGCAACTCCATGCAACATCCAAAGGAGCCGGAGCTTCACCTGTTGATCCTCAGGGTCGATGATGATGCACCGGCGCCCTTTCATTAGAAGCTCTTTGAAGGCAAGCAGCCGTTTCGTTGTTTCGACGTTGCTCAAAGTCACGGTCGAGACGTGGTTGATTTGATGCGGCCCCAGGGCCACCACATCTGGGAGCGTACCAGTCTTCGCCAATGCGTCCCGGAATTCTTCCACTCTAAAGGGTCGCACACGCACGTCTCCGTGCGAAAAAACTGTGTTCAAAACAACACGTCCGGCGGGCAGGTTCCGCAAAATGATATGGTATTCCTTATCGTCATTTGTCAAGCCTGGTACCGCGGCCGGCCCGGGCCGCTATCGCCGCTCCACCGGAGCTCATGATCCTGCATCAGCACCGAACGGTAGCCGGAAGTAGAATCCTCGGCCATCCTGACTGAACGTTGTGACAGCGAAGCGAAAGCAGCGCGAAACCTTCATTTCGTGCCATGATAAAAAAATGCAAGCAACCTCTGTCAGAAGTGGGATTCGAACTCGCGTCCGGTAGACCGGGCAGCGACCTTTTTTTTATTGCTGGGCTTCGACAAAATACAACACAAAACATACACGGGTAGACACCCAAACTACAAAAAGGTAGCCTACAGCCCCCAGAGGGGCAGGCCTTGTCAGTTTAAAATTCCCTGAGTTCCGTCAAAGGTTAGAACTTTGAAAGCCACTCAGGGGGAGATGCTTGTGTTTTCAGCACCTCGATGAACTTGTGCATTGTCTCACGGAAATACAGTCGCGCAGGCCGCGCATCCGGGTCACAATGTAAGCCTGCCATTCGGGAGTGCCATATGCTATGGAGGCCCGCGTGCATTACTAAATCAAACGGCATGCCATCGTCTTTTGCTGTAGGCAGGAATCGGATTTCATACGGATCTAATGGTAATTCTTTTTTCATGATCCTTTGAAGGACGTCCCAAAAATATACGCCTTCCCAACAGTGCAAGAAAACATGGTCGATTGTTTCTGGTTGTTTACATATAAGGCAGTGGGATCCCCAAGGTGGGTAAAACCCCTTTTTTTTTCTTGGAAAGATTTTACAGACAGAGTCCCGGTGTGCAGCTTGAAGAAGAAAGTTTTTGTTCCCGGTAGTACCTGCGTTTTTTTTCACCCGTTTCAGGCCATCTCTTCCTGGGCCTCCGAAGCATATTGCCTTGTACATTGGTTCCGGCAATAAAACGTCACATATATCCTTGTACGATGTTTTCCGCTGAACACCACTTAAATAATTTTTTGAAAATCTCGCCGTCAAAAACCTGAAGCTAAACACAACCTCTTCAAGAAAACCAAAAATACCTCCAGTCATAGTCTCCGTTCCAACAATGAAATCTGGCACAGCACACCCGAGCCTGACTTGGCATACGGTACGTAGAAAAGGATCTTTAACGTCTCGGAGAAACTAAAATCTGTTTACTATCTGCCGTATGAACAAGTGCACCAGACCATGTCCCCCTACCTTGACGCTCCTGAACAAATTTTTCGGGCGGCACCTATCCCATGTTGACGCCCATATAAAGACAGCGAAAATACGGTGCAGCTTTTGCACATTTAACCGTGAGCAGTGGAGTATTTGCGTCACATACCAGAGCTTGCTTATCAAAAACAAATTGCACACAGTTGCTCTTGCAAATACAGAGAAATGAGCACTTTTCCATTTTTCGGCTTTCTCGCGTGTTTCTTCAACCTGTGTTTTCCAAAAAGGCTCACTGTCCCTGTAAAATTCGAGTGGAACACCTAGGTATTTCACGGGTGTTGTCACCCAAGAAACGCTGGCGAAAACAGCTGGAGTTGACGGCCATTCTCTGTGCCAGAATCCCAGCCACTTGCCCCAATTCACCAAACTTCCGGTGACCTCACTGAAACCCTTTACTGCTTCGATTGTCCTGCTTATGCTATCTTGGTTAACGCAGAAAACAGCAACATCATCTGCGTATGCTAAGAGCTTCACTTCTGATGAATGTACACGAAAACCAGGAATAGCCTCAGTTCCTATAATGTTTAGGCAGAGGGTTTCTATATAAATACAAAACAGCAGGGGGCTGAGGGGACAGCCCTGGCGTACCGATCTCTGCACACTAATGGGGGCCCCCAAGGTCTTGTTTACTATTAACCTCATAGTGCAGTTACGGTAAGCCATGGCCACACCCTCACTGATAAAAGAACCAACGTTAATGTAATGTAGAATGCAAAGCAGCAATTCGTGCGCCACACAGTCAAACGCCTTCTCAAGGTCAATCTGAAGAACTGCGACCCGAGCATATATTGCGTCACAACACTCAAGCACGCACCTAGCCTTGTGAATATTCTCAACAATGCAACGCCCCTTGATCCCACACGTTTGGTGAGATCCGACTATTTTATGCATTACGGTATGTAGCTTGCCTGCAAGAACCTTCCTATAAATTTTGTAGTCTACATTTGTTAGGGCTATGGGCCTGTACGATGTTACCTGTCTGAGTTTTTCTGTTTGATCGGTTTTTGTTATGAGCACAGTATGCGAGGATGCATATGATGTAGGCAAAGCATGCAACTCATACGCTTCATTAAATACCACTGAGAGGAGCGGTGCTAGTTCCTTCTTGAAAGCTTTATAAAAAGCCGCGCTCAGGGCGTCAGGCCCCGGCGACTTTCCAGAGTTTAATTTATCAATAGCCTGTTCCATTTCTTGTTCGTTAATTGGCAGCTCTAATCTTTTTCTGTCTGCGTCATCAATACGTGTCATGGCCCCTAAAATATCTCCTTAAATCTTCCCATGTCAACATGTCTCGAAGCGAAAAGCGCTTGATAGTAGTAAAAAAAAGTCTTTGGTATGCTGTCATTATCCGATGCAGTGGCACCGCCCCATTGAATTTCCGCGACATGGTTTCGCCGAGCGTGCGCCCTTTCCACTCCTAACGCCCGTTTTGTGGTTGTATGCGTTGCATATTGCAATCACTCAGTTCAGCCCTTCAGTTCGGCCGGGCAGCCACCAAACCACATGGCGTGACGTCACGACAGCCGGAGGAAAAGCTGGGCCCCAACTCGCGCGGTCGCGCGCGGCCGCAGCCACCACCTGACTCCCGCTCCTCCCGCTAGGGGCGCTGCGCTATGATTGAAGTCACGGCATATGTATAAAAGAGCTGCGCTCCTTCGCCGGGACAGTCTTATACCCCTGTCAAACAGGCATTTCGAGGGCCCTCGAACCGATAGTCTATAGACTCAAAGGCGATCGAGCGCTGCTACATGGGCAGTTACAATGGCGATCGAGTCAATAGCCTATCGAGTCAACGGAGCAGCACGGAACTCCATCGAGATATGCAACGCATTCTTGGCTTAACCAAGCTAAGCCTGGCTGTTTTTTCCCTCGCGCGCACAAGTGCACCGCGATATCGCACTTCCTCTATCGTTTCTAGCTTTTGTTTGGTTTTTCTGACGTCTTCACTGAAAACACCCGGTGCCTTGCATTCCTGAACTAATAACTTGTCCAGTAAGGACTTCAAATGTGCCTCGCTTAACCTTTCTTGAAAACGTATGCAGCTGGCCCTTTCTGTTGCATACACTTTTATCTGCTGTTTGCAACTTTCCTATTCTTCTCCAGCTGCTCGATTGCCATTAACGGTTATTTTATTAATTTCCTGTCCTGCAAACCCGGTGAAAATTTCGTCTTTACGAAGCTTATTGTTGAATTTCCAGAGGTCCCACTGGAAAGAGTTTTTTACATTTTACCGCGCCTATACTGCATTTCACCAAGCAGTGGTCCGAGAAAGTGGCAGGAACAACATCGTAGCTGTGACACTTTGGCGACAGGTCGACCGATACATATATTCTATGAAGGCGGGCATGGCTACTTCGTTGGAAGTGCGTGAACATCATGCCGCGCTTATATACCACACATTCAGTCACGTCCTCTAATGCAAACTTATCGATAAAGCGTCGGAGAAGTTCGGCGCTTTCATCGCGGTGGGATCGCGTGCTGATTTTGTCAGCCGCGCTCAAGACAGAATTAAAATCTCCCAACAATATCAGGTGTTTTCCTGTGCTTAAGAAAAGCTGAATGCTCTTAAAAAAAGCTACCCTATCCTCGCCCACGTTAGGTGCGTAAACGCAAATTAGTCACCATTCAGAGCAGGCGAAAGCAAAATCCACTACTACACAACGACCCGAAGGGCACGATGTGTACGCCTGCACCTCGAGGCTAGGCAGCTCTTTTATAAACACAATGCATCCAGCAGATGTGCCGACGGCATGGCTCACGACCGCATAGAATCTTGACGTAAAACGTTGCACGAAGCGCTCGGTGTCTTGTTCCCCTTCCACTTTCGTTTCCTGAATAGCAAGCAGATGGATATTATCTGTTAAAATGCGGTGCACTTGGCTCTGCTTCCTCTTAGCTGCAAAACCTCTGACATTGAGCGTTGCAAAAGTCAAGGAGGTTGCAGAAGCCATATTTAAAAACGTGTGAAGACGCCGAGAGCACCGTGCTCACCTTTCACGTCTAGCACGAAGCTAGACGCCGTTGCCACCCCCGGAGCCGTCAGGAGCGGATGCCTGGTTTTGCTGCGGAGGCAGTGGAGGCGCCTTCTCGGCGACGCGCTTGCCTGCCGCAAGGTTGGGCGTTGGGCTGAGTGTTGATCGCCTGGACTGGGCTCTTTTTGCTGGCGGCTCCTCAAAGCCGCCACCTGCGGGCTTGTCCCCTTCGTTGTCGGTCAGGTAGTGAGGTCGCTTGGGTGGGGGGGGGGGGGGGGCGACGGTCGTCACACGGGCGCTGCTCTGGTCCATCTGTTCCACGCTGGTCGGTGGTTGGTCGACATTTTTAGCCGGATGACTGGTGCCGTCGCTGGATGACCCTTCGTTTGTCCCAGCAGGAATTACCGTCCTCGGTTCCTTCCCACCGCCGCTGGCCGTGTTTCCGTCGCCGCTCGGGTGCCCAGAAGACTCCGTCGTCACCGCCGGTTTCGTTGTCACGTCGGTTCCTTTTGCCGCCTCTTCTGTCTCGACGACGTCCATAATGTGCTCCGTCCTGTCGACTCCCATTGCCAGCCCGGTTGCCACTGCGTATGTGCGGACGCAGTCGCTGTCGGCGTGGCCGTAACGCCTGCATTTCGAACACCAGGGACTTTACACAATCGCCGAACATGGCCCGTGCCATGACAGCGCAAGCACTGCATCGGTCGCCCCGGCGCCACAACAAGGGCCAACTCCCCGGCGACACGTATCTGGTGAGATAGATCGTCGACCTTCAAACCAGGTTTCAGTTTTAGGAGTACAGTTCGTGTTGTAGATCCCTTGTCGTGGACGCCTTGGACGCGCCACCGTTCCCGTGTAACTTCGGTTACCTTCCCGAACGCAGCAAAAGCCGTCCGGAGGTCTTCGTCGGCCACGCCTTCTAGCATCCAGTGGTGCCGTAGCTTGAATTGTTGGTCTTCCGGATCATTGATAAGACATCGCCGTCCTTTCACTTTTAGTTCCTTGAAGGCGAGAAGCCTCTTGGCTCCTTCAGCGGTCTTGAAAGTCACAGCCCAAACGTGGTTTATTTGGTACGCCCCCAAAGCCACCACGTCAGGGAGCGTACCAGCCTGGGCCAGCGCATCGCGAAAATCCTCGACCCGAAAGGGCCTAACACGAACATCGCCATGCAGAAAAAGTGTTTTTAAAACCACACGTCCGGTAGGCAGCTGCGGCAAGATCACCTGATAATCCGTATCGTCGTTTCCCTCGATCCTGTTTCCGCGGCCAGCAAGGGCCGCTGTCGCCGCTCCGCCGGAGCTCATGATCCTGCGTCCGTCACGCTCGGTGGCCGGGAGTAGAATGACCGCTCGGCCATCCTGACGGAACGGTGCGGCAGCGAAGCGAAAGCAGCGCCAAACCTTCGTTTCGTGCCTTGATAAAAAAAGGCAAGCAACCTCTGTCAGAAGTGGAATTGGAACCCACGCCCGGTAGACCGGACTGCGACCTGAACGCAGCGCCTTAGACCGCTCGGCCATCATGACGGAACGGTGCGGCAGCGAAGCGAAAGCAGCGCCAAACCTTCGTTTCGTGCCTTGGTAAAAAAGGCAAGCAACCTCTGTCAGAAGGGGAATTCGAACCCACGCCCGGTAGACCGGACTGCGACCTGAACGCAGCGCCTTAGACCGCTCGGCCATCCTGACGGAACGGTGCGGCAGCGAAGCGAAAGCAGCGCCAAACCTTCGTTTCGTGCCTTGATAAAAAAAGGCAAGCAACCTCTGTCAGAAGGGGAATTCGAACCCACGCCCGGTAGACCGGACTGCGACCTGAACGCAGCGCCTTGGACCACTCGGCCATGCCGACGGAACGGTGCGGCAGCGAAGCGAAAGCAGCGCCAAACCTTCGTTTCGTGCCTTGATAAAAAAAAAAGGCAAGCAACCTCTGTCAGAAGTGGAATTCGAACCCACGCCCGGTAGACCGGACTGCGACCTGAACGCAGCGCCTTGGACCGCTCGGCCATCCTGACGGAACGGAGCGGCAGCGAAGCGAAAGCAGCGCCAAACCTTCGTTTCGTGCCTTTATTAAAAAAGGCAAGCAACCTCTGTCAGAAGGGGAATTCGAACCCACGCCCGGTAGACCGGACTGCGGCCTGAACGCAGCGCCTTAGACCGCTCGGCCATCCTGACGGAACGGTGCGGCAGCGAAGCGAAAGCAGCGCCAAACCTTCGTTTCGTGCCTTTATTAAAAAAGGCAAGCAACCTCTGTCAGAAGGGGAATTCGAACCCACGCCCGGTAGACCGGACTGCGACCTGAACGCAGCGCCTTGGACCGCTCGGCCATCCTGACGGAACGGAGCGGCAGCGAAGCGAAAGCAGCGCCAAACCTTCGTTTCGTGCCTTTATTAAAAAAGGCAAGCAACCTCTGTCAGAAGGGGAATTGGAACCCACGCCCGGTAGACCGGACTGCGACCTGAACGCAGCGCCTTAGACCGCTCGGCCATCCTGACGGAACGGTGCGGCAGCGAAGCGAAAGCAGCGCCAAACCTTCGTTTCGTGCCTTTATTAAAAAAGGCAAGCAACCTCTGTCAGAAGGGGAATTCGAACCCACGCCCGGTAGACCGGACTGCGACCTGAACGCAGCGCCTTGGACCGCTCGGCCATCCTGACGGAACGGAGCGGCAGCGAAGCGAAAGCAGCGCCAAACCTTCGTTTCGTGCCTTTATTAAAAAAGGCAAGCAACCTCTGTCAGAAGGGGAATTCGAACCCACGCCCGGTAGACCGGACTGCGGCCTGAACGCAGCGCCTTAGACCGCTCGGCCATCCTGACGGAACGGTGCGGCAGCGAAGCGAAAGCAGCGCCAAACCTTCGTTTCGTGCCTTGATAAAAAAAGGCAAGCAACCTCTGTCAGAAGGGGAATTCGAACCCACGCCCGGTAGACCGGACTGCGACCTGAACGCAGCGCCTTGGACCACTCGGCCATGCCGACGGAACGGTGCGGCAGCGAAGCGAAAGCAGCGGCAAACCTTCGTTTCGTGCCTTGATAAAAAAAAGGCAAGCAACCTCTGCCAGAAGGGGAATTCGAACCCACGCCCGGTAGACCGGACTGCGACCTGAACGCAGCGCCTTAGACCGCTCGGCCATCCTGACGGAACGGTGCGGCAGCGAAGCGAAAGCAGCGCCAAACCTTCGTTTCGTGCCTTGATAAAAAAAGGCAAGCAACCTCTGTCAGAAGGGGAATTCGAACCCACGCCCGGTAGACCGGACTGCGTCCTGAACGCAGCGCCTTGGACCACTCGGCCATGCCGACGGAACGGTGCGGCAGCGAAGCGAAAGCAGCGGCAAACCTTCGTTTCGTGCCTTGATAAAAAAAAGGCAAGCAACCTCTGCCAGAAGTGGAATTCGAACCCACGCCCGGTAGACCGGACTGCGACCTGAACGCAGCGCCTTGGACCGCTCGGCCATCCTGACGGAACGGTGTGGCAGCGAAGCGAAAGCAGCGCCAAACCTTCGTAGCAACCTCTGTCAGAAGTGGGATTCGAACCCACGCCTGGTATACCGGACTGCGACCTGAACGCAGCGACTTGGACCGCTCGGCCATCCTCACGGAACTGTGCGGCAGCGAAGCGACAGCAGCGCCAAACCTTTGTTTCGTGCCTTGATAAAAAAAGGCAAGCAGCCTCTGTCAGAAGTGGGATTCGAACCCACGCCCGGCAGACCGGACTGCGACCTGAACGCAGCGCCTTAAACCGCTCGGCCATCCTGACGGAACGGTGTGGCAGCGAAGCGAAAGCAGCGCGAAACCTTCGTTTCGTGCCTTGATAAAAAAAAAAGGCAAGCAACCTCTGTCAGAAGTGGAATTCGAACCCACGCCCGGTAGACCGGACTGCGACCTGAACGCAGCGCCTTGGACCGCTCGGCCATCCTGACGGAACGGAGCGGCAGCGAAGCGAAAGCAGCGCCAAACCTTCGTTTCGTGCCTTGATAAAAAAAGGCAAGCAACCTCTGTCAGAAGGGGAATTCGAACCCACGCCCGGTAGACCGGACTGCGACCTGAACGCAGCGCCTTAGACCGCTCGGCCATCCTGACGGAACGGTGCGGCAGCGAAGCGAAAGCAGCGCCAAACCTTCGTTTCGTGCCTTGATAAAAAAAGGCAAGCAACCTCTGTCAGAAGGGGAATTCGAACCCACTCCCGGTAGACCGGACTGCGACCTGAACGCAGCGCCTTGGACCACTCGGCCATGCCGACGGAACGGTGCGGCAGCGAAGCGAAAGCAGCGGCAAACCTTCGTTTCGTGCCTTGATAAAAAAAGGCAAGCAACCTCTGCCAGAAGTGGAATTCGAACCCACGCCCGGTAGACCGGACTGCGACCTGAACGCAGCGCCTTGGACCGCTCGGCCATCCTGACGGAACGGTGTGGCAGCGAAGCGAAAGCAGCGCCAAACCTTCGTTTCGTGCCTTGATAAAAAAAGGCAAGCAACCTCTGTCAGAAGGGGAATTCGAACCCACGCCCGGTAGACCGGACTGCGACCTGAACGCAGCGCCTTGGACCACTCGGCCATGCCGACGGAACGGTGCGGCAGCGAAGCGAAAGCAGCGCCAAACCTTCGTTTCGTGCCTTGATAAAAAAAAGGCAAGCAACCTCTGTCAGAAGTGGAATTCGAACCCACGCCCGGTAGACCGGACTGCGACCTGAACGCAGCGCCTTGGACCGCTCGGCCATCCTGACGGAACGGAGCGGCAGCGAAGCGAAAGCAGCGCCAAACCTTCGTTTCGTGCCTTGATAAAAAAAAAAGGCAAGCAACCTCTGTCAGAAGTGGAATTCGAACCCACGCCCGGTAGACCGGACTGCGACCTGAACGCAGCGCCTTGGACCGCTCGGCCATCCTGACGGAACGGAGCGGCAGCGAAGCGAAAGCAGCGCCAAACCTTCGTAGCAACCTCTGTCAGAAGTGGGATTCGAACCCACGCCTGGTATACCGGACTGCGACCTGAACGCAGCGACTTGGACCGCTCGGCCATCCTCACGGAACGGTGCGGCAGCGAAGCGACAGCAGCGCCAAACCTTCGTTTCGTGCCTTGATAAAAAAAAAAGGCAAGCAACCTATGTCAGAAGTGGAATTCGAACCCACGCCCGGTAGACCGGACTGCGACCTGAACGCAGCGCCTTGGACCGCTCGGCCATCCTGACGGAACGGAGCGGCAGCGAAGCGAAAGCAGCGCCAAACCTTCGTTTCGTGCCTTGATAAAAAAAAAAGGCAAGCAACCTCTGTCAGAAGTGGAATTCGAACCCACGCCCGGTAGACCGGACTGCGACCTGAACGCAGCGCCTTGGACCGCTCGGCCATCCTGACGGAACGGAGCGGCAGCGAAGCGAAAGCAGCGCCAAACCTTCGTTTCGTGCCTTGATAAAAAAAAAAGGCAAGCAACCTCTGTCAGAAGTGGAATTCGAACCCACGCCCGGTAGACCGGACTGCGACCTGAACGCAGCGCCTTGGACCGCTCGGCCATCCTGACGGAACGGAGCGGCAGCGAAGCGAAAGCAGCGCCAAACCTTCGTAGCAACCTCTGTCAGAAGTGGGATTCGAACCCACGCCTGGTATACCGGACTGCGACCTGAACGCAGCGACTTGGACCGCTCGGCCATCCTCACGGAACGGTGCGGCAGCGAAGCGACAGCAGCGCCAAACCTTCGTTTCGTGCCTTGATAGAAAAAAAAGGCAAGCAACCTATGTCAGAAGTGGAATTCGAACCCACGCCCGGTAGACCGGACTGCGACCTGAACGCAGCGCCTTGGACCGCTCGGCCATCCTGACGGAACGGAGCGGCAGCGAAGCGAAAGCAGCGCCAAACCTTCGTTTCGTGCCTTGATAAAAAAAAAAGGCAAGCAACCTCTGTCAGAAGTGGAATTCGAACCCACGCCCGGTAGACCGGACTGCGACCTGAACGCAGCGCCTTGGACCGCTCGGCCATCCTGACGGAACGGAGCGGCAGCGAAGCGAAAGCAGCGGCAAACCTTCGTTTCGTGCCTTGATAAAAAAAAGGCAATTAACCTCGGCCAGAAGTGGAATTCGAACCCACGCCCGGTAGACCGGACTGCGACCTGAGCGCAGCGCCTTGGACCGCTCGGCCATCCTGACGGAACGGTGTGGCAGCGAAGCGAAAGCAGCGCCAAACCTTCGTAGCAACCTCTGTCAGAAGTGGGATTCGAACCCACGCCTGGTAGACCGGACTGCGACCTGAACGCAGCGCCTTGGACCGCTCGGCCATCCTGACGGAACGGAGCGGCAGCGAAGCGAAAGCAGCGCCAAACCTTCGTTTCGTGCCTTGATAAAAAAAAAAGGCAAGCAACCTCTGTCAGAAGTGGAATTCGAACCCACGCCCGGTAGACCGGACTGCGACCTGAACGCAGCGCTTGGACCGCTCGGCCATCCTGACGGAACGGAGCGGCAGCGAAGCGAAAGCAGCGCCAAACCTTCGTTTCGTGCCTTGATAAAAAAAAAAGGCAAGCAAACCTCTGTCAGAAGTGGAATTCGAACCCACGCCTGGTATACCGGACTGCGACCTGAACGCAGCGCCTTGGACCGCTCGGCCATCCTGACGGAACGGAGCGGCAGCGAAGCGAAAGCAGCGCCAAACCTTCGTTTCGTGCCTTGATAAAAAAAAAAGGCAAGCAACCTCTGTCAGAAGTGGAATTCGAACCCACGCCCGGTAGACCGGACTGCGACCTGAACGCAGCGCCTTGGACCGCTCGGCCATCCTGACGGAACGGAGCGGCAGCGAAGCGAAAGCAGCGCCAAACCTTCGTAGCAACCTCTGTCAGAAGTGGGATTCGAACCCACGCCTGGTATACCGGACTGCGACCTGAACGCAGCGCCTTGGACCGCTCGGCCATCCTGACGGAACGGAGCGGCAGCGAAGCGAAAGCAGCGCCAAACCTTCGTTTCGTGCCTTGATAAAAAAAAAAGGCAAGCAACCTCTGTCAGAAGTGGAATTCGAACCCACGCCCGGTAGACCGGACTGCGACCTGAACGCAGCGCCTTGGACCGCTCGGGCCATCCTGACGGAACGGAGCGGCAGCGAAGCGAAAGCAGCGCCAAACCTTCGTAGCAACCTCTGTCAGAAGTGGGATTCGAACCCACGCCTGGTATACCGGACTGCGACCTGAACGCAGCGACTTGGACCGCTCGGCCATCCTCACGGAACGGTGCGGCAGCGAAGCGACAGCAGCGCCAAACCTTCGTTTCGTGCCTTGATAAAAAAAAAGGCAAGCAACCTATGTCAGAAGTGGAATTCGAACCCACGCCCGGTAGACCGGACTGCGACCTGAACGCAGCGCCTTGGACCGCTCGGCCATCCTGACGGAACGGAGCGGCAGCGAAGCGAAAGCAGCGCCAAACCTTCGTTTCGTGCCTTGATAAAAAAAAAAGGCAAGCAACCTCTGTCAGAAGTGGAATTCGAACCCACGCCCGGTAGACCGGACTGCGACCTGAACGCAGCGCCTTGGACCGCTCGGCCATCCTGACGGAACGGAGCGGCAGCGAAGCGAAAGCAGCGGCAAACCTTCGTTTCGTGCCTTGATAAAAAAAAGGCAATTAACCTCGGCCAGAAGTGGAATTCGAACCCACGCCCGGTAGACCGGACTGCGACCTGAGCGCAGCGCCTTGGACCGCTCGGCCATCCTGACGGAACGGAGCGGCAGCGAAGCGAAAGCAGCGCCAAACCTTCGTTTCGTGCCTTGATAAAAAAAAAAGGCAAGCAACCTCTGTCAGAAGTGGAATTCGAACCCACGCCCGGTAGACCGGACTGCGACCTGAACGCAGCGCCTTGGACCGCTCGGCCATCCTGACGGAACGGAGCGGCAGCGAAGCGAAAGCAGCGCCAAACCTTCGTAGCAACCTCTGTCAGAAGTGGGATTCGAACCCACGCCTGGTATACCGGACTGCGACCTGAACGCAGCGCCTTGGACCGCTCGGCCATCCTGACGGAACGGAGCGGCAGCGAAGCGAAAGCAGCGCCAAACCTTCGTTTCGTGCCTTGATAAAAAAAAAAGGCAAGCAACCTCTGTCAGAAGTGGAATTCGAACCCACGCCCGGTAGACCGGACTGCGACCTGAACGCAGCGCCTTGGACCGCTCGGCCATCCTGACGGAACGGAGCGGCAGCGAAGCGAAAGCAGCGCCAAACCTTCGTAGCAACCTCTGTCAGAAGTGGGATTCGAACCCACGCCTGGTATACCGGACTGCGACCTGAACGCAGCGACTTGGACCGCTCGGCCATCCTCACGGAACGGTGCGGCAGCGAAGCTACAGCAGCGCCAAACCTTCGTTTCGTGCCTTGATAAAAAAAAAAGGCAAGCAACCTATGTCAGAAGTGGAATTCGAACCCACGCCCGGTAGACCGGACTGCGACCTGAACGCAGCGCCTTGGACCGCTCGGCCATCCTGACGGAACGGAGCGGCAGCGAAGCGAAAGCAGCGCCAAACCTTCGTTTCGTGCCTTGATAAAAAAAAAAGGCAAGCAACCTCTGTCAGAAGTGGAATTCGAACCCACGCCCGGTAGACCGGACTGCGACCTGAACGCAGCGCCTTGGACCGCTCGGCCATCCTGACGGAACGGAGCGGCAGCGAAGCGAAAGCAGCGGCAAACCTTCGTTTCGTGCCTTGATAAAAAAAAGGCAATTAACCTCGGCCAGAAGTGGAATTCGAACCCACGCCCGGTAGACCGGACTGCGACCTGAGCGCAGCGCCTTGGACCGCTCGGCCATCCTGACGGAACGGTGTGGCAGCGAAGCGAAAGCAGCGCCAAACCTTCGTAGCAACCTCTGTCAGAAGTGGGATTCGAACCCACGCCTGGTAGACCGGACTGCGACCTGAACGCAGCGCCTTGGACCGCTCTTCCATCCTGACGGAACGGAGCGGCAGCGAAGCGAAAGCAGCGCCAAACCTTCGTTTCGTGCCTTGATAAAAAAAAAGGCAAGCAACCTCTGTCAGAAGTGGAATTCGAACCCACGCCCGGTAGACCGGACTGCGACCTGAACGCAGCGCCTTGGACCGCTCGGCCATCCTGACGGAACGGAGCGGCAGCGAAGCGAAAGCAGCGCCAAACCTTCGTAGCAACCTCTGTCAGAAGTGGGATTCGAACCCACGCCTGGTATACCGGACTGCGACCTGAACGCAGCGACTTGGACCGCTCGGCCATCCTCACGGAACGGTGCGGCAGCGAAGCGACAGCAGCGCCAAACCTTCGTTTCGTGCCTTGATAAAAAAAAAAGGCAAGCAACCTATGTCAGAAGTGGAATTCGAACCCACGCCCGGTAGACCGGACTGCGACCTGAACGCAGCGCCTTGGACCGCTCGGCCATCCTGACGGAACGGAGCGGCAGCGAAGCGAAAG
The DNA here is from genome assembly GCF_052857255.1 of Amblyomma americanum. Classification (NCBI taxonomy): domain Eukaryota; kingdom Metazoa; phylum Arthropoda; class Arachnida; order Ixodida; family Ixodidae; genus Amblyomma; species Amblyomma americanum. The sequence goes on along the minus strand of NC_135497.1, from coordinate 300,010,524 downwards.
CAGCGCCAAACCTTCGTTTCGTGCCTTGATAAAAAAAAAAGGCAAGCAACCTCTGTCAGAAGTGGAATTCGAACCCACGCCCGGTAGACCGGACTGCGACCTGAACGCAGCGCCTTGGACCGCTCGGCCATCCTGACGGAACGGAGCGGCAGCGAAGCGAAAGCAGCGGCAAACCTTCGTTTCGTGCCTTGATAAAAAAAAGGCAATTAACCTCGGCCAGAAGTGGAATTCGAACCCACGCCCGGTAGACCGGACTGCGACCTGCGCGCAGCGCCTTGGACCGCTCGGCCATCCTGACGGAACGGTGTGGCAGCGAAGCGAAAGCAGCGCCAAACCTTCGTTTCGTGCCTTGATAAAAAAAAAAGGCAAGCAACCTCTGTCAGAAGTGGAATTCGAACCCACGCCCGGTAGACCGGACTGCGACCTGAACGCAGCGCCTTGGACCGCTCGGCCATCCTGACGGAACGGAGCGGCAGCGAAGCGAAAGCAGCGCCAAACCTTCGTTTCGTGCCTTGATAAAAAAAAAAGGCAAGCAACCTCTGTCAGAAGTGGAATTCGAACCCACGCCCGGTAGACCGGACTGCGACCTGAACGCAGCGCCTTGGACCGCTCGGCCATCCTGACGGAACGGAGCGGCAGCGAAGCGAAAGCAGCGCCAAACCTTCGTAGCAACCTCTGTCAGAAGTGGGATTCGAACCCACGCCTGGTATACCGGACTGCGACCTGAACGCAGCGACTTGGACCGCTCGGCCATCCTCACGGAACGGTGCGGCAGCGAAGCTACAGCAGCGCCAAACCTTCGTTTCGTGCCTTGATAAAAAAAAAAGGCAAGCAACCTATGTCAGAAGTGGAATTCGAACCCACGCCCGGTAGACCGGACTGCGACCTGAACGCAGCGCCTTGGACCGCTCGGCCATCCTGACGGAACGGAGCGGCAGCGAAGCGAAAGCAGCGCCAAACCTTCGTTTCGTGCCTTGATAAAAAAAAAAGGCAAGCAACCTCTGTCAGAAGTGGAATTCGAACCCACGCCCGGTAGACCGGACTGCGACCTGAACGCAGCGCCTTGGACCGCTCGGCCATCCTGACGGAACGGAGCGGCAGCGAAGCGAAAGCAGCGGCAAACCTTCGTTTCGTGCCTTGATAAAAAAAAGGCAATTAACCTCGGCCAGAAGTGGAATTCGAACCCACGCCCGGTAGACCGGACTGCGACCTGAGCGCAGCGCCTTGGACCGCTCGGCCATCCTGACGGAACGGTGTGGCAGCGAAGCGAAAGCAGCGCCAAACCTTCGTAGCAACCTCTGTCAGAAGTGGGATTCGAACCCACGCCTGGTAGACCGGACTGCGACCTGAACGCAGCGCCTTGGACCGCTCGGCCATCCTGACGGAACGGAGCGGCAGCGAAGCGAAAGCAGCGCCAAACCTTCGTTTCGTGCCTTGATAAAAAAAAAAGGCAAGCAACCTCTGTCAGAAGTGGAATTCGAACCCACGCCCGGTAGACCGGACTGCGACCTGAACGCAGCGCCTTGGACCGCTCGGCCATCCTGACGGAACGGAGCGGCAGCGAAGCGAAAGCAGCGGCAAACCTTCGTTTCGTGCCTTGATAAAAAAAAGGCAATTAACCTCGGCCAGAAGTGGAATTCGAACCCACGCCCGGTAGACCGGACTGCGACCTGAGCGCAGCGCCTTGGACCGCTCGGCCATCCTGACGGAACGGTGTGGCAGCGAAGCGAAAGCAGCGCCAAACCTTCGTAGCAACCTCTGTCAGAAGTGGATTCGAACCCACGCCTGGTATACCGGACTGCGACCTGAACGCAGCGCCTTGGACCGCTCGGCCATCCTGACGGAACGGAGCGGCAGCGAAGCGAAAGCAGCGCCAAACCTTCGTTTCGTGCCTTGATAAAAAAAAAAGGCAAGCAACCTCTGTCAGAAGTGGAATTCGAACCCACGCCCGGTAGACCGGACTGCGACCTGAACGCAGCGCCTTGGACCGCTCGGCCATCCTGACGGAACGGAGCGGCAGCGAAGCGAAAGCAGCGCCAAACCTTCGTAGCAACCTCTGTCAGAAGTGGGATTCGAACCCACGCCTGGTATACCGGACTGCGACCTGAACGCAGCGACTTGGACCGCTCGGCCATCCTCACGGAACGGTGCGGCAGCGAAGCTACAGCAGCGCCAAACCTTCGTTTCGTGCCTTGATAAAAAAAAAAGGCAAGCAACCTATGTCAGAAGTGGAATTCGAACCCACGCCCGGTAGACCGGACTGCGACCTGAACGCAGCGCCTTGGACCGCTCGGCCATCCTGACGGAACGGAGCGGCAGCGAAGCGAAAGCAGCGCCAAACCTTCGTTTCGTGCCTTGATAAAAAAAAAAGGCAAGCAACCTCTGTCAGAAGTGGAATTCGAACCCACGCCCGGTAGACCGGACTGCGACCTGAACGCAGCGCCTTGGACCGCTCGGCCATCCTGACGGAACGGAGCGGCAGCGAAGCGAAAGCAGCGGCAAACCTTCGTTTCGTGCCTTGATAAAAAAAAGGCAATTAACCTCGGCCAGAAGTGGAATTCGAACCCACGCCCGGTAGACCGGACTGCGACCTGAGCGCAGCGCCTTGGACCGCTCGGCCATCCTGACGGAACGGTGTGGCAGCGAAGCGAAAGCAGCGCCAAACCTTCGTAGCAACCTCTGTCAGAAGTGGGATTCGAACCCACGCCTGGTAGACCGGACTGCGACCTGAACGCAGCGCCTTGGACCGCTCGGCCATCCTGACGGAACGGAGCGGCAGCGAAGCGAAAGCAGCGCCAAACCTTCGTTTCGTGCCTTGATAAAAAAAAAAGGCAAGCAACCTCTGTCAGAAGTGGAATTCGAACCCACGCCCGGTAGACCGGACTGCGACCTGAACGCAGCGCCTTGGACCGCTCGGCCATCCTGACGGAACGGAGCGGCAGCGAAGCGAAAGCAGCGCCAAACCTTCGTTTCGTGCCTTGATAAAAAAAAGGCAAGCAGCCTCTGTCAGAAGTGGGATTCGAACCCACGCCCGGCAGACCGGACTGCGACCTGAACGCAGCGCCTTGGACCGCTCGGCCATCCTGACGGAACGGTGTGGCAGCGAAGCGAAAGCAGCGCCAAACCTTCGTAGCAACCTCTTTCAGAAGTGGGATTCGAACCCACGCCTGGTATACCGGACTGCGACCTGAACGCAGCGACTTGGACCGCTCGGCCATCCTCACGGAACGGTGCGGCAGCGAAGCGACAGGAGCGCCAAACCTTCGTTTCGTGCCTTGATAAAAAAAAGGCAAGCAGCCTCTGTCAGAAGTGGGATTCGAACCCACGCCCGGCAGACCGGACTGCGACCTGAACGCAGCGCCTTGGACCGCTCGGCCATCCTGACGGGACGGTGCGGCAGCGAAGCGAAAGCAGCGCCAAACCTTCTTTTCGTGCCTTGATAAAAAAAAAGGCAAGCTACCTCTGTTAGAAGTGGGATTCGAACCCACGCCCGGTAGACCGGACTGCGACCTGAACGCTTTTTTTTTCTTTATTTTGTGACTTCGGCAAGAACCACAATACACAAATACACTTACACGGCACAATGAAAAATACGTAACACTAACCGCCTGGTGGTTTGTGGCTTCGTCATATTAAAGCTCTCTTAGCGCCACCAAAGGCACTACTCTTTCGAGCCACTCGGGAGCTTCAGGAGCGAGTTTTTGAATTTCAATATACTTATGCATACACTCCTGAAAATAGATCCGTGCTGGCCGTGCATTAGGATCGCAATGATATCGTGCCATTCTGGAGCGCCAAATACAGTGGAGGCCCGTTAGCATAATAAGGTTGAATGATGTCTCATCCTCAATCTCTACAGGCAAGTAGCGAATTCCATGAGAGTCTAGCGGAAATTTTTTTCAATGTCCTTTACAAGATGTCCCAGAAGTATACCCCCTCCCAAAAATGCAAAAAAACGTTGGTCTATTGTTTCCGGTTGTTTACAGATTAAACATTGTGATCCCCAAGGTAGAAATAAAAGCTTCGTCTCCAAAAATTTCTTTGCTGGTAGTGTTCCAGTATGTAACTTAAAGAAGAATGTTTTTGCACTTGGCGGCACCTGCATCGCCTTCACACGCTTAAGTACGTCGCGTCCCAGGCCTCCACTGTATACGGCCCTGTACATAGGTTGTGGAAGAACTACATCGCACAAATCCATATACAACTTCTTCTTGCTAACAGAAGACAAATACTCATACGAAAAACGAACAGATAGGAATCGAACACTCGCGAAAACCTCTCCAAAGTAACCAAAAATACGTCCCTATAAATTTTCGGTTGAGGCAACAAAGTCCGGCAGTGCATTTCCGAGCTCTAATTGACACACAGTGCACAAAAACGGATCGCTTACATCATGCACAAAAGAAATCTGCTTACAATCTGCCGCAGAAATAAGTGCCCCAGACTCAGGCCACCGTCCTTGACTCGCCTAAACAAATTCTTCCTGCTGGATCGTTCCCAGCCTGCAGCCCACACAAAAACGGCAAAGATCCGGTGCAGTCTCTGTACGTTCATCCTTGCCCAATGCAGCACTTGCATCACGTACCACATCCTAGACATAAAAAACAGATTACACACTGTGGCCCTTGCAAAAATTGACAGATGTTGCCCTTTCCACCTCTCCGCCTTTTCATGCGTGGCTTGCGTCTGTGCTCTCCAGTACGATTCGCTATCGCGATAACCGTCTAGTGGGACGCCCAAGTACTTTACTGGGGTCGTCACCCAGGACATGTTTGCAAAATTGTTGTGCTTCGTTAGCCATTCTCCGTGCCAAAGCCCCAGGGACTTTGACCAATTCACTTTACTGCCGGTGAGTTTGGTGAATTCTTTTACGCATGCCACAGCCTCAGTTACACCTTCCCGAGTCACTGTGAACACTGGGACATCATCCGCATAGGCCAGCAGCTTAACTTCTGCCGCTTGCAGCTGGAAGCCACGAATTTTTTCATTTTTCATGATATTCAAACACAACTTTTCGATGTAAATGCAGAATAGAATGGGGCTAAGGGGACAGCCCTGGCGCACCGAACGCTGCAGGAGAATGGGGGCCCCCAAACTCTTATTTACAATTAATCTCGTCGTGCAGCTTCGGTACACCAAGGCCACTCCCTCGCGAATAATGGACACTGCATTTACATGGTCGAGTATGCAGAACAGGAATTCGTGCGATACACAATCAAATGTTTTCTCAAGATCTAGCTGAAGGATGGCTACACCGCTATTTGTTTGATCACAACATTCAAGCACACACCTTGCTCTATGAATATTGGTAACAATGGAGCGTCCCTTGATCCCACACGCCTGGTCAGGACCGACTATACCATTAATAACTGACTGTAGTCTACGGGCTAGAATCTTCATGAAAGCTTTATACTCTACGTTTGTGAGAGCGATAGGACGATATGCTGTGACCTGCTGTAACTTTTCTGCTTCATCATATTTGGGAATTAACACTGTGTGGGATTTACCGTAAGACTGAGGCAATTCATTTACTTTCTAGGGTTCATTATACCCTGCTGTCAGTATTGGCACTATTTCGTGTTTATACGCTTTGCAAGAAATTGGAATCAATCCATCAGGTCTAGGAGATTTTCCAAGGCTCAAATTTTCTATCGCATGCTCGACCTCTGACGCAGTTATCGACAGCTCCAACCTTTCTTTCTGTTCGTCATTTAATCGCGGTTTCTTCTAAAAAGTTTCTTCTAAAGCGCGAAGAAACTTTTCCTGGAATACGCTCCCATCCACTTCTTGCTTTGCAAACAGCACCTGATATATTCAAGAAATGCCTGCTGGATAAGACCGCTTTCTCCAGATAACGCCCCACCCCAATCAATCTTTTCAAGGTGGTTTCGCTGAGCATGCGTTTTTTTTTATTCCTAGCGTTCGTTTTGACTGTGTCTCCCCAGAAGCTACATCTTGCGCCCTTGCCCGCAGAAGCGCGCCACGATAGCGTTCTTCTTCGAAGAGTTCAATATTGTGTTTTATTTTTTCTTATGTAGTCCATCCATTTTCCAGGCTCTTCGCTTTCTTTTTCGAGAAGTCTAGCCACTAAAGATCTTAAATTGTCTTCCTCCCGCTTCTACTCTTGTCGCATAGGGATTGACCTTTCGATCGCTGCCATTTTTATTTGTTGTTTGCAAAGTTCCCACTGCATTCATACTTTCAGTTCCTCGCTCGTTTCTAATTTGCCGATTTCTTCGTTTACTTTCCTGCTAAAGATGTCATCTGTAATCAGCTTAATATTTAATTTCCACATCTCCCCAGAAAACTGATTTCCTCTTTTCTTTGTCCCTATCCCACACTCCAGTAAACAATGATCAGAAAATGATACCGGTACTACACTGTAGCTACTGCATTTTAAAATAACGTCCGGCGAAACATAAATGCGATCTAGCCGTGCCTGGCTTGACCGCTGAAAATGTGTGCACCTCACACAACGCGCGCCTTCTAAACATTCCGCCACATCATCGAGGTTGCACGTCTCTAAAACTTCCGAAAACGCCTCAGTGCTTCTGTCCCTAAACGCCCGTGCACTGATTTTATCACAACCTCTCAGGACGCAATTGAAGTCACCCATGAAGATCAGGCATTTCTCACAAGTTAAGTACTTTTGTAGGTTTTGAAAAAAAAAAAACCATCCTTTCCTCTACCGAATTTGGAGCGTACACACAAATGATGCCCCAATATGTTTTGTTGTACAGGAAGTCAACCAAAACACACCTACCCGATGGACACACCATATATTTCTGAACCTCAAGTCCCGGTAAGTTCTTAACAAAAATGACACAGCCCGCAGACGTGCCTATAGCGTGGGACACTAGTGCAAAAAACCTAGACGTGAAACGTCGCACCATGTTCCCGGTGTCATCTTCCCCGTCAGTTTTCGTGTCCTGCACTGCCAGGGCGTCAATGTCATACTCAGTTAAAATGCGGTATACCTGGTTCTGCTTCTTCTTGCTTGCCAGTCCCCTGATGTTAACTGTACCGAATTTTATGGGGGACGCCGGAGCCATTTTCATACAGAAGAAAGAGGCCAGGAACATGGTGCTTACCTGTCCCGTCTAGCGCGTGGCTAGACGACGTCTTTCACACCGGAGCCATCCGGTGCTGGTTCCAGGCCTGGCCGCGGGGGCGGTCTGTCGAGGGCTCTCCCCTCCGTCGACACATTAGGTCGTGGTCGGATGGAAGGCCGCCGTCCTTGGGTCGTTTTTTGCCGGCGGCTCCTCGACACTGGGGGCTGCCGCCTTGTCTCCATCGGTTCCGGTCTGGGCGTGTGGCCGCTTCGGTGGGGCAGAACCACTGGCAGTACGGGCGCCGCTCTTGTCATGGTTCTCCTCGTTCGGAGTCGCTGGCTGGGTTTCTTGGAGCGCTGGCTCGGTTTCTTAAAGCGTCGTCACACTTACTCCCTCACTCGACGCCTCCATCTCATTCCTCGAGGATTCTGCCCCTTCAGGTTTCCGCCCGGCATCGCTGCTGGAGGGTCCCGAAGAGTCCGTCGCGCCTGCTTGATTTTCGGGTTCCCTTATGCCTTTTGCAGATTCCTCGGCCTCGGCTACGTCCATCAGGATAGTTAGTTATATTGATTTTAATGGCGCAAAAGCAACTGAGGCTATGATGCGGCAAACACACGGTTAGAGCTTTTGTTAAAGGTTACACTTTTTATATCTAAAATTTGTTTAAAACATTGGCTTCTCTGAGAAACTTAAAAATGCTCGAAAAATCAACCAGTGCTTCATCACCCAAAAGTAACATGGGGTGTAGTGGGATGTATTCATTGTAGAATGTTGTGAAATATTTTTTCCTCCGTTGTTCCAGTTTTGTGCATACAATTAAAATGTGGTTTACCGTGAGTTCATCGCCACACATTTCGCCGAGAGGTTTGTCTTTTTTGTCAGTAAGAAGTTGTGTGTAAGGTGTGTGTGTCCAATGCGTCGTCGACCCAAAATAACTTCTGTAAAACGTTCCTGGTGTTTAGATGATCTTCATTCTCCCAATACGGGTTTTATAGAATGTAGTTTATTGTTTGTCTGTTCTTCCCATGCAACCTGCCACTTATTCCTAAGTTTACTGTGCAATAAATTAGAAAAATTCCTCTGTGGTATGTCAACTTGTTTTATATGACCAATTCGAGCTTGTGCTGCGCAAGCATCTGCTCTCTCATTACCTAAAATTCCAACATGGCTAGGGACCCAGAAGAATATAATCTTATGTTTTTGCTTTGTGATATTAACTATGTTATGTATGATTTTTCCTATTATGGGTTCAGCAGCATTTGAGAAGTGCAGCGCTTTGAGCATACCGAGTGAATCGGTGTAAATGATCCTATTTTTATGTTTTGTTTTACTATTTGTTCTACGGCTACAAAGATGGCATCACACTCCGCAGTAAATACCGATGCATACTGTGGCAATCGTATCATTTTTTCATTTTTTCCTTGAATTACTGGACTTCGGACATGACTTTCTGTTTTTGAGCCATCAGTGTAAAATTCAGTGTAGGTGTCATATTTTTCTTTTAGTGCAAAGAACTCTTGCAGTATGTGCTCGTGTGGCATTTCCTCTTTGTTTACGTGTGTCAGGGTGAAGTCACACACCGAAGGGAGGCTGTACCATGGTGGCAGATATTCATGTCTTTGTGCAATATTCGGTAGGGTGTCCAGCACTGCTAACTCTTCACATTTATCTTCAAAGCGCATTATTAGGGGCCTGATAAAATGTGGTTTATTACTGAATAGTCTTCTAGATGGGCACTTGGTAACAATTGGATAGCAGAGATGTTTAGGAAGAGAACGGGTTTTTAGGATGTACGTACATGTAAGTGTGACTCTTCTATCCTCTAGTGTGGGCTCATTAGCTTCAACGTAAAGACTATTTACCGGGGATGTTCTATATGCTCCAGTTGATAGGCGCACGCCAAGATTATGAACAGGGTCCAGTCATTTCAAGTAGGATGCTCTTGCTGAACCATATACTATGCACCCGTAGCGCACTAAAGAGCGATATATTTGTAATAGGCATGCTCTATCGGACCCCCACCGTTTTCGCGAGAGTACCTTTAATACATTGAGGGCTTGGGATGCTTTCTTTTTAAGGTTGTTAATGTGTGGTAGAAATGTACGTTTCTTGTCAAAAGTGACGCCTAAAAATTGATGTTCCTGTTTGACTGGCAGTGTGGTTTGATTCAAGCACAGATTGGGATCGACCTGTAGGCGTCGTCGCAATGAGAACAGAACAGCTACTGTTTTTTGAGGGGAGAACTTGAATCCATTTTTCTCTGCCCAAGCAGCCAGTTTATTTAGTGTGATTTGTATTTGTCTCTCGCAGGACAGTATGCTGGAAGAAGTGTATGCTATCTGTAGGTCATCTACATAAACTGAATACATTACGGACTTGGGTATTACTTTGGCCAAAGAATTCATTTTTACTATGAAGAGTGTCGTACTTAGAATGCATCCCTGGGGTACGCCATTCTCTTGGGTGAATGTCATTGACAGAGTTGCTCCTAGACGGACTCTGAATGTGCGGTTGGTGAGGAAGTCGTTCAAGCAGTTTAGCATCCTGCCGCGGATCCCTAGCTCTGCTAGGTCATGGAGGATGCCGAACTTCCACGTGATATCATAGGCCTTCTCCAAATCGAAGACCCCGATACAGTGCTGTTTGTGGATGAATGCCTCTCGGATGGTGTTTTCTAGGCGGACAAGGTGATCAGTGGTCGAGCATGCTTTCTTAAATTCACATTGATGTACATCTAAGAGTCGACGAGATTCAAGTGTGAAGGTCAGTCTAATGCTTATTATGCTTTCGAAAGATTTAGCAATGCAGCTGGTGAGGGCTATCGGTCTGTAATTGTTAGGACTTGTTGGTTGTTTTCCGGGTTTCAGAAAAGGTACTGTTATTGCTTTCTTCCACTCCTCAGGTATATACCCAGTTGTCCATATTTTGTTAAAGAATTTCAACAATGCCTGCATGGCAGCCTCGGAGAGATGGGCGAGCATAGTGTAATGCACATTGTCTGGGCCTGGTGCTGTCTTTTTACCCGAAGAAAATACCCTATTCAATTCTTGGAGTGTGATGGGTTGGTTGTAGTCCTCGTGCATACCTGCTGCAATTGGAAGTTTTTGTTTTTCTGATATTGCTTTGTGCTTCTGGAACGTGTTTGTGTAATTGAACGAACTGGAAACTTCAGCAAAATCTCACCCAGTAAGTTGGCCTGTTCCTCTAATGATGTTTGTGTCCCAGGTGTAGTCAATAGAGGAAGTGTGAAAGGGGTATGGTCACTACTGAATCTACGAACTTTTTCCCACATCTTTTTTGAGGTTATTGAGCTGTTTATTGAGGACACATATTTCTGCCAAGAGGATTTCTCGGCATTTCTTCGAATGAATCGCGCTCTGGCCTTGGGCCTCTTAAAGGCAATCAAGTTCTCCATTGTTGGATACCGACGCAGAGAGCCACAAGCTTTATTTTGTTGTTTTTTTTTGCTAATGTGCATTTTTGTGTCCACCATACTTTATGCTTTTTGTGTACGAGTCCAGTTGTTTGTGGTATGACTAGTGTAGCGGCCGATATTATGCATGTAGCAAACCTTTCGTTAATTTAGTCCATGGTGAGGTCTTCACAAAATTCTTTTTTCTAGTGTGGCATTAGCTGTAAAAAGTGACCAGTCGGCGAGGTGAAGTTTCCAGCGCCGTGGTCTGGTGGGGATGACTGGAGTAGACGATGAGAGGCTGATGATAGTAGGTAGGTGATCACTTCCCAGAGGGTCATTTAAAACATCCCATTTAAAATCATTAAAAAGCGATCATGATGCGAAAGCTAAATCGAGAAAGCTCATTTTTGCCGAGCTTGGGCAACAATAAGTGGCTTTTCCGGTATTTAAAAGACAGATATTATTTGAGAGGATAAAATCTTTGATTATTTGTCCCCTTGAGTCACATCGTTCGCTTCCCCAAAATGGGGAGTGAGGGTTAAAATCGCCAACTACCAGATATGGATCCGGCAGTTGATCAACCAGGCCTTCTAAATCTTCGATTGTTAATGTGATGTGCGGGGCAAGATATACAGAACATACTGATATTGTTTTGTAGGTAACGACGCTAACTGCAACTCCCTCAAGTTTTGTGTTAAGTTTAATTTCTTGAGCAGGGACGCCGCTTTGAATGACAACTGCGACACCACCCGATAGTCTATTTGACTGCTCGCGATCGCGTCGATAAGTTTTATAGTGTTTTAAGATATTCACATGTTGCGGACCAAGATTGGTCTCCTGAAGGCACAAAGCAATGGGCAATATTGACCCTAAAATATGTGTTACGTCACTGTAGTTTCTCAGTAATTCTCGACAGTTCCATTGAATCACAAAAGTCATGTTTGTGTTGTTGAGTGGGAATGGAGCAGACAGAATTTACTTTTCTGGGCCCGTAATTAGGGGTCTGCCTTTTTTTCGCTCGAGAGAGCTTTTCCGCCGCTTCAAAGCAGACGGACTGGGAGTTATATCCATCACCTCAAGAGAGGTGCTGGAGGACCGCGAAGCCGCGGATGTCTGATTTTTAGGCCTCCCCCGTTTGTGGGAAGTCCTGCGGGAGGCCGACCCATTGGATGGATCTCCTTGTTTTGGGGATGGCACAGCAGCTTTTGCTGTCTCTGCCTGGGGCGTGGGTGGCTCTGCCATAGGCTCACTGAGCGTGGCCTTGGCAGATGCCGGAGTGCTGTGTGGCGCACAGCCCCTGCGCACCACATCAGCAAAGGTTGTTTTTGCAGAGAAGGTGAAAGTGTTCTTCGCGTGGAAGAGTCGTCTCGCTTCCTTGAATGTGATGTTTTGTTTTGTTTTCATTGTAATGATATCTTTTTCATTTTTACATGTTTGACTTGACCTTGAATATGCTTGGTGATCATCTCCGCAGTTTGCGCAGCAAAATGCTGCTCCTTCACAGTTATCGGAAGCATGGTCTTTTGAGGCACATTTAGCGCACGTTTTGTGGCCACGACAACTCTGTGACCCGTGTCCATATCTTTGACATTTGAAACACCTTCGTGGATTTGGAATGTAATGGCGTACATTTATTTTCAAATAGCCTGATTCTATGGATTCTGGAAGTGTGCTGCAGTTGAACGTGAGGACTGTGTTTCATTGGGATTTCTTTGTCCTCTTTTCTTATCTTTATACGGTGTACGTTTATGACGTTTTGGTCCTTGAGGCCTTCCAGCATCTCTTCCTCAGTGAGGTGGATAAAATCTGTTTCAGAAATCACACCACGGACGGTGTTCAAGGATCGGTGTGCAGTGATAACACAATGTTGTCCCCAATTTGCACTTGGTTAGAAAGTTTGGAGTATTGGACGATGTCTTTTAGTTCAAGTAGTAGGTCACCATTGGGAATGTTTGACAGTTTGTAGCCAGGACCGATGGCATCAGTCAGACCTTTTGAGACTAAGAATGGGGACATAGTTCTTGCAGTTTTTTCTGTTTCCTCACTCTTTTATGAGAGCGATCAGGTTTTGAAAGGGGGGGAGCCATAAAAAAAGTTTGGTGTTCGGCAGCGGTGCTAGCCGCCCACCACGGAGCCCATCCTGGGGATGGGACAGGCGCCTTTAAAAAGCCCTGCCCACACCAGCTATACACCGCCACTATAACCTAATACGGCATAACACAGGGTTGTCAGCCACACATGGCTAACCCTCGCCGCCTATGAAAAGTGAAAAACCGAGAAAGGAGGAGGGGACAGGAAAGTTGTAAGAAAGAGATAGGAAAGTGAAAGATGGAGGGCAGGACAGGAAAAGGCGACTGCCGATTTCCCCCGGTCGGGCCAGGCCGGAGGTGCCGTCTACAGGAAGGTGGGGCCAAAGTGGTGTGTTGCCTCCGCCGAGGGGCCTTAAAGGTCCAAACACTCGGCATCGGCTCAACCACCAGGATCCCCTTTTCCCCGTACACGGCGATGCCACGCACGGCGAGGCGCGGGTGCTCGGCTCCGTGGTGATGCACGGTTCACCATCATCTCCCTGCGGGAATAACCCTGCGGATGCTCGGGAACCCGCGGTGTCGCCACTCACCGGCCCCTGCAAGCTGCAGACGCCCCCCTGCGGGGCTCGCGTCCATCAGGAGTTTAGCAGAGTCGTCTTTCGACACAGCGCCCGTAGCCACCGCCTAAGTGCGGCAACAGTCGGTATCCGCGTGACCGTGCCGCCGACATTTCGTACAGCGGGGAACTTTGCATTCACGCCGCACGTGGCCCGTACCGTGGCAGCGCAGGCACTGCATTGGACGTCCAGGCGCCACGACAAGAGCCAACTCTCTGGCGACGCGTACATGGTGTGGTAGGTCATCCACTTTCAGACCGGGCTTCAACTTCAGTAGGACAGGTCTTGTCGTTGAGCTCTTGTCATTGACGCCTTGGATTCGCCACCGCTCTCGCGTAAAGTCGGTCACTTTGCCAAATGCCGCTAATGCCGTCCGGATGTCGTCGCCGGCCACACCGTGAAGCATCCAGTGTAGCCGCAGCTTTACCTGCTGGTCTTCCGGGTCGATGATGAGGCAGCGGCGTCTCTTAACTTGCAGCTCATTGAAGGCGAGCAACTTCTTTGCTGCCTCCGTGCTCCGCAGGGTGACCGCCCACACATGGTTGATATGGCACGCTCCCAACGCGCCCACATTGGGGGGAGCGTACCGGTCTCGGGCAGGGCGTCACGGAAATCCTCGACCCGAAACGGTTTCGCTCGCACGTCTCCGTGAAGAAAAACCGTGTTGAAACCAACACGTCATGTTGTCAGTGTCGGCAAAATGATATGGTTATCCTTATCTTCACAGTCATCAATCCTGTTTCCGCGGCCGTCGAAGGCCGCTGTCGCCGCTCCGATGGAACCCATGATACTGCGATCCGATCAGCTGGGCTGCCGGAAACAGAATGCTGCGACCTGAACGCAGCGCCTTGGACCGCTCGGTCATCCTGACGGAAAGGTGCGGCAGCGAAGCGAAAGCAGCGCCAAACCTTTGTTTCGTGCCTTGATAAAAAAAGGCAAGCAACCTCTGTCAGAAGTGGGATTCGAACCCACGCCCGGTGTATTCCACTTCCGGACGCCGAAGCGAACGGACGTGCTATCATGTGCTCCGACGGAGCGGTGTCAGCGGCCGTTGCCGGTCGCGGAAACAGGTTTTTTGCTGCTTCGGAAAAAGATTACCAGGTCGTCTTGCCAACGCTGCTAACAGGAAAAATTGTTTTCAATACCATCTGTATGCACGCTGATCCGAAGTACAGGCCTTACCGTGTCGAAGATTTCCGGGATGCGCTGGTTCGTCTAGGTTTGCTCCCCGAAGTGCCGCCTTTCGGGGCGTACCAGATGAACCATGTGTGGGCTGTCACCATGAATAGCGACGAAAAAGCTTTTGACTGCCAGCGATGTTAAAGTGAAAAACAGCCAGTGTATACTCGTGGAACCGAACAACGAAGACCTTCGGCTTAAGATTCACTGGGTGCTGTACGGCGTCCCTGACGAGGATGTGCACGAGGCCCTGTCCCCGTACGGAAAGGTGACGAACGTGACGAAGGAAAGGTGGAGGGCTCAAGGCGTGGTGGACAAAGGAACCACAACGCGTACCGTCACCTTGAAACTGAAAGCCGGAGTCAAGACAGACGACATTCCACACCAGCTGAGGATCTCAGGTGAGCTCGCAGTTATTGTTGTGCCGGGAAGGCCGCCGCTTTGCTTGCGGTACGAGTCGACCGGACACATTCGATGGGATTGCAAGGTGCGACGCTGTAGCTTGTGCCGTCGCTTCGGCCATAACGAGGGGCAGTGTGTGAAAACGTACGCAAGTGCGGCGGGGCCTGGAAAAGGTCATGGTTTCACGGAGCACTTAATTGATGAGGCGGATGCCGAAGAGGCGTCAGGAACCCAACGGGGTCTCACAGAAACGGATGCGGTGGCCAGCTCGTCTCATTCTTCTGAGCAGGTGCCTGAAAACCGTGAGAACACTGTTCAGGCACCACCCACCGTACAACATGCTCCTGCACGGGAAACGAGCGAACGAGAGAATTCCTTAGGCGACGGTTTGGGGGCCATTGCCAGGGATGACACACGCCCCATGGACGCGAGTGAGGACGTGTGCAGCGGCGGTGCGGTGAAGCGTACTCGTGAGGATGACGGCATCTTGACATGTACTTCAGGAAACTCCGAGAATGAGGAACCGCCCGTAAAGACGGTCCTAACTCGGCGCCCAAGCTTCAAGCCAAAGCCTACCATCCCACCGGAATGGAGACCTGCGGGAATTACGCCAGAGGTGGAGCTACCAGCGTTACCAGCGTGGAGCTAAGAGGTGTCTGTGGCGTCGGTGACAGGGCCGAGGCACCTAAGCAGTTGCCGAGGCGCCAACCACTAGACCTTCAGAGCGATGTTTTAGCACAGGGGACGTCTTTATTCGCCGATGAGCTAAAGGTGAGACCATGCGGCTCTTTTCACTATTTGCGAACATGGCAGCAAATTCCATCACAGCACTGCGTGTAGCCACTTTGAACGTGCGAGGGCTGTCTGCGCGGCGTAAGCAGTATCAAGTGAGACGTGTTTTTTAGAAAATAACTTGGAATTAATTGCAGTGCAGGAGACGAAGGTTGAAAGCGAAGAGCTGACGAACCGCATGGTCGAGCCTTTTAGCGAAAGATACGGCGTATGTGTATGCTATGCTGTTGGGCTTCGGGAGGTTGCGCATTGTTTGTTCGCAAATCCTTGGCTGTTCTTTTTGAAGAACTATGTGTGAAAACGGTAGATTCATTGTATGTGTATTTTCTTTGTCAAATGTTGAGTGGCGTATTACCCGCGTTTATGCGCCAAACAGAGAAAAACGTAGATTGTTTTTTGCAAATGTAGGGCCTTATCTTAAATGTGACAGATACGTTATTTTTCTTGGAGACTTCAACTCGGTATGCAGAGCCGAAGACACATTTAGTAGGAATAACAGGGAAAAGTGCGAATAACACGGGCGACAACAGATATCCCTGTCTCACAGATGAGCGCACTTGCAGGCTATCAGTCAGGTCTCCGTTCACAATTATCCGTGTTGTACAATTGGCATACGCCATTTTGACGCCGCCTGTTTATTACGCTTCCCATGTTGGAATGGTGTAATATCGCGAGCCGCACATGATGCGAAACACGGTCAAACACTTTTGCGAGATCGATTTGCATTATCGCAACTCGCTCAGCCAGTGCGTCACAGCATTCAAGCACACTTCGCGCTACGTGTATGTTCGTGACGATGCTTCAACACTTTATACCGCAGCTCTGATCTGTTCCAACCAGCATTGTTATCACACTGTGCAGTCTATTGGCCGGAACGTTCATGAATATCTTGCAGTCGACGTTAGTGAGGTTTATCCGGCGATAAGACCCCACTAGCAGGCGTTTTTCCGGTGTCTCAGTTTTGGGAATGAGAACAATGTGCGAAGGTCGTAAATAAGAGTGGTACATGACTTTGCTCATAAGATTCCGCGATAACCTTGAGCTGAACATGAGCTATCATTGTTTTTCAATCTCTATAAAAAGCTGTCCCCAAGCCATCAGGGCTAGGTGCCTTACCAGCTGGCAGAGCGTCTATTGCGGCCTCTATTTCTTTCACGGAAATCGGTTGTTCCAGGCGCGTTTTAACTTCGTCATCGAGCTTTGGAATTAACGGCAGAAATTGCGCTTGAAAATCACCACCTAGAACATTGCGCGAATGGCCAAGCAGTTCTTAGAAATGATCGACAGTGACGCGTTTGAAAACTGTGCTGGTTGTGTTGGGTTTTATGGCACATAGGCAGCTGAGGCCATCATGCGCCAAGCTTAAGGAATAGAATTGGTCTTCTGTAGAATGATTACGAATATGAAAAATCGTTGGCGGCGTAGATCGACTAAATATATTGAACTGCCTAGTGAATATGAAAAATCGTTGGCGGCGTAGATCGACTAAATATATTGAACTGCCTAGTAAAAAACAGAAGAAGAAATCTGGAAATTGCTAATGGTAAAAGCCCCAGAGAAGGTCAGGTAGCCTCAGCGGCTATCCTTGGCTGGGGAAGGATCCTGAGGCTCCCAAACAATCAAATAAAAAGTCTCAGCCTTTTTCTTAGGAATAAGAGAGTGGCTGAGGTGGGGGGGGGGGGGGTATCATATAATAAAGGGAACAAGTGGTTCAAAATTTACAGTTTTTCAAGTACCCCTGCTTCTTTTAAAAAGCTAAAAACGGAAGGTATGTTAACAATGGCATTATCGTCTAAGAGCAGTGCTGGATGAAAAGGAATGCATTCATTATAAAATTGAGTAGAATACTTCTTTCTTAGTGTTTCAAGTTTCACACATGAAAATAAATTGTGATTAACTGTAAGATCATCTCCGCATTCGCAAACAGGTTTTTCTTCTTTTGTTAGCAGGAAGTTGAGCGTAACGTGCGTGTGGCCTATCCGGAGACGGCATAAAATCACTTCCTTCAAACATTCCTGGTGAACACATGATTTAAATTCACCTAAAACCGGTTTTACCAAGTGTAGTTTATTATTTACTTCGCTGTTCTATGCCGACTGCCATTTTTCTCTTAATTTACGCTGTACTAAATTTATGCGATTCTTAAAAGGTATATTTACCTTTTTTTATTTCCTGGCTACGAGCTTTAGCAGCGCAGAAATCTTCCCTCTCGTCACCTCTTATTCTGATATGACTGGGTACCCAGCAGAATTTTGTTTTGTCCTCGAGCTGTGGCTGTTACTATCTTGTGTATGATGCCACCAAAAATCGGAATTACTGCATTTCTAGAGTGCAGAGCTGTAAGTATACTGAGGGAATCTGTGTAAATAATAGTGTTGGTGAGGTTTTCGTTTTCTATTTTTTCTACGCCCACACAGACTGCGTAACATTCTGCAGGGAAGATGGATGAGCACTGTGGAAGTAATATTGCTATCTTTGTCTTCCCTCGGACCACTGCGCTACCTACGTAAACGTCCGTTTTGGAACCAACTGTATAAAACTGCGTAAAACTACTGTATTTTTATTCGAGTGCAAGGAATTCTAGTACTGTATGTTGTTGCGGAGTTTGTTTTTTATGGAACTGCGTTAGGGTGAGATCACAGATTGCGGGAAAATTGTACCATGGAGGTAGTGGCTCTCGTCTCCGAGCAATGTCAGGTAATGTATCTAGTACGCCGAGGTTTTGGCACATGTCTTCAAAACGCAGGAGGACTGGCCTGATAGCGAGCGGTTTATTGGTAAGCAATGTTCTAGATGGGCACTTTGTGACTATTGGGTAACATAGGTGTTTGGGCAGTGAACGGATTTTTCAAATGTATGAGCATATGAGCATGGTTTGTCTGTAAGTGACGGTTCGTTAATTTCTACATAAAGACTATTTATGGGCGACGTCCTGTAAGCACCAGAGGAAAGACGCAAACCAAAATTATGTATTGGATCTAGTCGTTTCAGGTACGAAGGTCTCGCTGACCCATAAACTATACATCCGTAGTCTTAGGTAGAGCGTACCACGGAGCGATAAATTTTTAGAGACATGTCCTGTTAGCGCCCCAGCGTTTACGTGACAGTACTTTGAGTATATTTAGGGATCCGGAGGCTTTCGTTTTCATTGCGTTTATATGAGGCACGAGATGAAGTTTTTTATCAAAAGTTATGCTTAGAAATTTGTGCTCATTTTTGGCGGGTATCAGTGTTCCGTTCAGATGTACTACTGGGTTGGCTTGTATGGCTCCTTTCAGCGAGAAAAAGATGGCGACAGTTTTCTGTGTGGAAAACTGGAAACCGTTCTGATCTGCTCATGTAACTAATTTGTTCCTTGTAAACTGTATTTGTCTCTCGCATGTTGCTACGTTTGAGGATGTGCATGCTATTTGGAAATCATCAACATACACTGAATACAGGATGGATTTTGGGATTGTTTTACTTTTGGAATTAATCTTTACAATAACAAGTGCTGTGCTTAAAATAAACCCCTGGGGAACCCCGTTGTCTTGAACGAAGCTCTTGGACAGGGTTGATCCAAAGCGTACTTGAAATGAGCGGTCGGAAAGAAAGTCATTGAGGCAGTTAAACATCCTACCGCGGATACCTAGGTCGACCAGGTCGCGGAGGATCCGAAATCTCCAGCTTGAATCAAACGCTTTCTCCATATGGAAGAAAACGGCAAGGCAGTGCTGTCTGTGTATAAAAGCTTCTCTTATTGTGTTTTCGAGACGAACTAAATGGTCTGTTTTTGAGTATCTTTTTATAACCATATTGATGGACATCAAGAATTTCGCGGGATTCAAGGACAAATGTTAATCTTGTATTAAGGACACTTCCACAGGATTTCGCGAGACAGCTTGTGAGGGCTATCGGCCTATAGCTACTTGGGGAAGTCGGTGGTTTTCCATGTTTCAGGAATGGCACTATGACGGCTTTCTTCCAATGCTTAGGTATTTTTTCTTCTGTGAATATTTTGTTAAAGAAATTCAAGAGTGCCTCTATGGCAGGCTGGGAAAGATGGGCAAGTATTTTATAGTGTATCTGATTGGGTCCTGGAGCAGTTTTTTTTTGCCAGCAGACAGTACAGTATTGATTTCTTGGAGTTTGATTAAATTTTTGGTTTGCATCTCCACTTGTTGGAAGTCTTTGCTTTTCGGCAATACTTTTGTATTTCAGGAATGACAGCGTATAGTGAGATGAACTATAGAGACTGCAGCTAAGTGTTCCCCCAAAATGTGTGCCTATTCCCTTTGCTTGTTTGTATGCCAGGAGTTGTCAAAAGAGGAATCGGGAACGGTGAGAAGTTGCCATTTAATTTCCGAACCTGTTGCCACATTTTTTAATGTTATTTGACAGCTTATAGGTGAAATGTAACTCTGCCATGAGGCTTTCTCGGCACTGCGACGGACGTACCGAGCTTTTGCTCTTGCCTTTTCAAAACGTATGAGGTTATCATGTGTGGGGTACCTGCGAAATTTTCCCCAAGCTTTATTTTGTTGCTTTTTTGCTTCCTTGCATTCCTTTGCCCACCACTGTTTTTGCTGCACCACTCCTGAAGACTGAGGAATAGCAAAGAATGCGGCAGTAATTGTAGAATTCGTGAACATTTCATTTGTCTCATCGATACTGAGGCATTCTAAAGCTATATCTTCTAAATTGGTTTGTGCTCTAAAAATTTCCCAGTCTGCTAAATGCAGCTTTGGAATGATTTCTGGTACGGATGTCAAACTTATTAACGGAGGAAGGTGATCACTGCCATATAGGTTGTCGATAACATCACATTTAAAATCGTTAAAAGCAGATGGTGAACTAAAAGACAAATCTAAAGAGCTCATATTGAATGAGGTTGGAGAGCAATGTGTGGCCTATTCCGTGTTTAAAAGACATATATTGTTTGTGAGAATAAAATCTTCGATTGTTGGCCCCCTAGAGTCGCAGCGCTCGCTTCCCCAAAAAGGGTAGTGAGCGTTAAAATCCCCAACTACGAGATATGGCTCTGGAAGTTCATCTCTCAGTTCTTGTAAGTCACAGATAGTTAAAGTAAAGTGTGGTGGAATGTATACGGAACAGATTGTTAGTGTTTTGTAGCTGACGATGCTGACTGCTACCGCCACAAGTTTGGTTTTGAGCTTGATTTCTTGAGCAGGGACGCCACTTTGAACGACAATCGCGACGCCTTCAGGGAGTCAATTAGCCTGCTCTCGATCGCGTCTAAAAGTTTTATAATGTTTTAGGTTATGCACATGTTGTAGACATAGATTGGTCTCCTGAAGACATAAAACTATGGGCAACATTGACCCTAAGGTATGTGTTGTGTCACTAAGTCCGCATAACTCCTCCACAATTCCACTGGATTAAAAAAGCCATGTTGATGCTTTTGAGAGGAAATGAAAGGTGATTTACTTATGTGGTGGGCCCGTTATGAGGGGCCTGTCTTTTTTTTCGCTCAAGAGAGCTTTTCCGCCGCTGTAAAGCGGGCGGACTGGGGGTTAAATCCATCACCTCGCCAGAGGTACTGGAGGACCGCGCAGCCGTGGTTGTGTTAGTTTCAGGCCTCTCCCGACGGGGGGAGGTCCTGTGGATGCCGACCCATGGACCGGCGCTCCATGCTTTGGCAATGAGAGGGCAGCTTTCGCTGACCCTGCCTAAGGCGTGGATGACCCTGCCATAGGCTCTGTGAAAGCGGCCTTGGCAGGTGCCGGAGTGCTTTGTCGTGCTACGCCCCTGCGCACCACATCAGCGAAGTGTTGTTATGCTGTGAAGGTTGGTTGGTTTTTGAGGAAAGGAAATGGCGCAGTATCTGTCTCATATATCGTTGGACACCTGAACTGCGCTGTAAGGGAAGGGATAAAGGAGGAAGTGAAAGAAGAGAGGGAGAAAGGGATACCGTAGTGGAGGGCTCCGGCATAATTTCGACCACCTGGGGATCTTTAACGTGCACTCACATCGCACAGCACACGGGCGCCTTAGCGTTAAGCCTCCATGAAAACGCAGCCGCCGCGGTCGGGTTCGAACCCGGGAACTCCGGATCAGTAGCCGAGCGCCCAAACAACTGAGCCATCGCGGCGTGTGGCGATTGAAATGAAGAGTGTATAATCAGACTAAACGTCATTAAGGCGAATGATTACAGAAATTGATGAAATAACGTAGGAGTATGTGTTTGTAAGCGCAAAACACCTCCTCGCTTCTTTAAATGAAATGTTTTTCTTTGTATTTATGGCGATTATCTCTTTTTCTTTCTTCCAGGATGGACACGCCCTGGAGTATGCAGCATGGTCTCCGTCACAGTTTGCACAGCACGGGGCTGCGTCACATCCATCAGAATGGTGATCATTCGAAGCACATTTTGCGCAAATTTTGCTACCGCGGCAGCTGTGTGAGCCATGGCCGAACCTTTGACAATTGAAACATTTGCGAGGGTTGGGTATGTATGGTCTTACATTGGCTTTCAAATATTCCACGTCGATTGTGTCGGGCAGTGTGCTGGTGTTGAACGTGAGGATCAAGTGTTTTGTGTCGATTTCCTTATTGCCCTGCCGGATTTTGATTAGGTGGACATCTATGACGTCTTGGTCCGTGAACCCTTCGAGCATTTCTTTTTCAGTGATGTGAACAAAATCATTTTCGAATATTACGCCTCAGACAGTGTTAAGAGAGCGATGAGAAGTCACGGAGGCAGAAATTTCCCCTATGGACGTTAGGTTGGAGAGCTTAGAGGGTTGGACATTGTCACATAGTTCGAGCAATAAGTCGCCGCTGGCCATTTTTGAGAGCTTACATCCAATGCCTAAGGTTTCAGTTAAGCACTTTGACACAAGGAAGGGGGATATCCTTGCCTTTTGATCTTTTTGTTCACTGTGGATCACGTGATATTTGGGGAAAGTTACTTTTCTTTCTTGAAAGAATCGTCTACCTCGTTCCGCCCTCTTTTGAGAGAGCGATCTTGTTTTGAAAGTAGGGGAGCCATAAAAAATTGTTTTTCCACCCACCACAGAGTCCAACAAGGGGACGGGACAGGAACTTGATAGGAAGTGCTGCCCAAGCCAGCTGTACACCTCAGCTATAACCAAATATGACGCAAATCAGGGTAGTTGGTCACACAAGGTTAACCCTCGCCTCCAGGAAAAAAGGAAAAACCAAGAGGTGAGTAGGAGATAGGAAAGTGAAAGACGGAGAGGAGGATAGGAAAATGAGGCTGCCGATTCCCCCCGGTCGGGTCAGGCCGGAGGTGCCGTCTACAGGAAGCTGGGGCCAAAGTGGGGTGTTGCCTCCACCGAGTTGATAACTGTGCTGTCAGCCGAAATGTCGTTCACGTTTCTTCTTGTGACGCGAGTACCGTTTCTCGTCCGACAACGCAGGATTTGTTGGCGTTTATTGGGCCCACAGCTTCTCGGAACGAGAACGAATAACTGCGGCACTGTACCTGTCCGCATCCAGTCTTTCTAGGCGAATGTTGATGTCCCTTAATTTTTCACGGCATGTACCAGGTTGGACGCATTCTATACCTGTAAGGAATTGAAGTTGATAACGAAGCTGCGTTTCGCTTCATTTCTATTCATGCCGCAGTGCACTGCTTCTTTCGATGGCTTTCATTTTAACTACCTATTTAAATTCCTCCCATTCAACACCAACGTTTACCGGCTGCGTCACGAGTACCATCTTTAGCTGCTTTTCTACATATTTAGCAAAACCCTCGTCCTTCAACAATTTCGCATTAAATTTCCAAAGGTCCCAATTGCAATGCTTTGTTTTTTTTTCACCAAAGGTTGCAATCACAAGGCAGTGGTCACTGAAAGACACTGGCTTAACCTCGTACGTTGTACATAGTGGCACAAGTTCAAGTGACACATACAACCTATCCAATCGTGCATGGCTACTGCGTTGGAAATGGGTGTATTGAGGATGAGCCCCACTTATGAAAAGACTGCCAATATCTTCTATGTTGTAATCGTGAACTACTGCGTTCAAGATTTCCGCACTTTTGTCGCGCACTGGAAAACATTTTACACGATCTACCTCATGACAAACAGTTGAAATCACCTAACACTATCACTTTTTCACAATCTAAGTAAATCAGGAAACTTTCAAACAATTGTTTCCTCTCTGACTCTACATTCGGAGCGTACGCACAAATAACTCGGAAGTTTAGACCAAGATGCAGAAAGTCAACAACAAGGAGGCGGCCACTTTGACAAGAATAACTTGACTGCACCGTTATTCCGACATTATTGCGCATGAAAAGGGCACAGCCGCCTGCAGAGTGGCACACGCAGACATCAAAATGTAGACGGAAACCGGAAATTATACGATCTGTCGCTCCTTGGCTCTCAATTTTGGTTTCTTGAATAGCTATTAAGTATAGTTCATTTTCTAAGAGGCGACTAAGCTGACACTGTCGCCTTCTTGCTCCGAGGGCTCGTACGTTTAAAGTCACTACACGAAGTGCTTCTGGAAGATGAATCGCTACTCGGAAAGAAAAGGGACAATGCCCTATATTGTCTACTCTCACACTAAGCACTGCGGCCCCCACACCCTAAAGCGGGCTCAAAAGCACAAAACTACGGAGGCGGTTTCCCCGCCTGCCGTGAGTCGACCGGAATGTTCGGCCGCGGTTTAAATGTCGCTCGCCTAATACCTGGCGTTTTAGGAGGAGGCTCGTCACCATCTCTGAGGTCTTGCTGCGCCTCAATGCTTGCGCCGTCATCATGCGCATGCTTTCCGGCCACAAGACTGGTTGCTGTCGGTGGAACATCAATGGGCTCAGCACCAGAATGGGTGACACTCACTGTTGATTTCTCTGGCGCTGCCGCCACATCTTTTGGCACAACGTCAGCTTGAGCTGTAGGTCCCATCGGCTGTCCAGGCGTTGTTCCATAACTGGGAGGTGCCTAAAACTGTTCGGCTTGAGGAATAGTAGGCGTAGTCGCCTGCGCTGCTGGAACACTCGCTTCTTTCGATGCATCCTCTGCATCTGCCTCATCCATGAGAAGTGAAGACGGGTCCTCACTGTTCACGGGCTCTGCGACGCTGCCGTACGTCCGAGAACACTGGCCCTCCTCGTGCCCGAAGCGACGGCAAGCACCGCACCGTGGTATCCGACAATCTCGCTGAATAGGCCCAGTGCCGCGGCAGCGCAGGTAAAAGGGAGGCCTGTCTGACACGACCACAAGCGCCAGCTCTCCGGCTAAGCTCACCTGGTGGGGCAGGTCGTCCAGCTTCACGCCGGCGTTTAACTTAAGGGTCACCAGCTTCGTAGTTTAACCCCTGTCAGACACGCCTTGTGCGCGCCATCGTTCTCTAGAGACGTCGGTCACTTTCCCAAACGGCGCGAAGGCAAGCCGCACTTCTTCGTCCGGTACGCTGTGAAGCAGCCAGTGCAGCTTCATTCGGGCATCACGGTTGGCGGGTTCGATCACCAGACGTCGGGCACCCTTCACTTTGAGCTCGCCGACGTTTACAATCTTCTTCATGGCCTCAGCGTCCTTAAAGGTTACCGCCCACGTATGGCTCATGCGATAAGCACCTAGGGCGGTAACTACCGGCAGGAGCGACAGCGGAGCGAGCCCATCTCGAAAATATTCCACTCTAAGGGCGCACACTGATGTCCCCGTGCAGAAACAGTATTCAGAACAAAACGCCCTGTTGGCAGACTAGTAAGCACGAATTGGTAATCGTTGTTCGACGCGAAATCCATGTTTCCGCGGCCAGACACGGCCGCTGTAGCCGCTCCGACGGGGCCAGTCATTACACGTCCTCCACGCTCGGTGACCGGAAGTGCAGTGTCTCTTGGCCATCCTGACGGAACGGTGCGGCAGCGAAGCGAAAGTAGCGCCAAACCTTCGTTTCGTGCCTTGATAAAAAAAAGGTAAGCAACCTCTCTCAGAAGTGGGATTCGAACCCACGCCCTGTAGACCGGACTGCGACCTGAACGCAGCGCCTTAGACCGCTCGGCCATCCTTGCTTTTTTTCTTTATTGCATTTTGACAAAGGGTACATACAAATAAAACATGTCAGCAACATTTGTACTGACACGGTGAGTTAAAATTTTTCGGTTCAACCAAGTCATCAAGCATATTTATCCATGTTGGCTGATCAGGCAGTGCCCGATACACTTCCCTCAGACTTCTGACACCTTCAATGAAATGCTCGCGTGGAGATCTCACAACTACATCCACATTGTTGAATTGTGTCTTTGTTTTCCATAAACTATGGAGGCCAAGGAGCATAATAGTGTCATAAGGGATGTCCTGTTTTCATACCGGTAAAAACCTGATGCTATGCGGATGTAATGGTAAGTCTTTCTTTAAAGTTCTTTGAAACACATCCCAGAAAAAAATACCATGCCAACAATCTAAAAACACGTGATCAATTGTTTCGAGTTTTTACACAAAAAACAGTCTGTAAACCAAGGGACAGTGAGACCTGTATCATGCATCCATGTTTTTACCGACAGTGTGCCTGTGTGAAGTTTAAAGAAGAAAGTTTTTAAAGATGGGTACACTGGCATTCTTTTAACCCTTTTGAGCACATCTTCTCCTGGGCCTCCACAATATGACAAACGGTAAATGGGTACAGGGAGCATTGTTTATATTAGATCTTTGTACAGATTTTTTCTAGAGACGCTGGAGAGGTACTGCATTGAAAATCGCACCCGTAACATCCTGTACGCAAGCACAACTTCGCGCAGGTAACCTCTCACGGTACCACGCATTTCTTGAACCGAGCATACTACAAATCCTGGTAGCAATCGACATAAACGAACTTGCATAAAAGTGCGAAGAAAAGTGTCGTTCTGGTCGCGAAGAAACAAAGCGAGACACGATTTGTCGTACAAATAAATGAGCCAGACCGAGACCTCCTCTCTTCACGGGCATGAATAAGTTTGTTCGACTGGTTCTTTCCCAAGTCGACGCCCAAATAAAAACGGTAAAAACCCTGTGAATCTTTTGAATACTGATCCGCGTGGCGCCCAATACATTCAAGGCATACCATATCTTCAAGATGAGAAACAGGTTACACACGGTGGCGCGCGAGAACATTGATAGTTGTCGCCACTGCCACGCACTGGCCTTTTCCTGTGCCATTGCCGCCTGTTCACTCCAGTATGGTTCGGGTCTGCTATAGCAATCCAGCGGCACGCCAAGATACGTCGTCGGAGTAGTGGCCCATCGAAGTCGAGAGTAGCAGTCTGGCATTTCCTCCCAGTCACCATGCCAGAATCCATAACTCTTCTCCCAATTTACTTGCGCCCCGGTGCATTTGCAAAACTCCTCAACGACCGCCGTGGCTTCACAGGTACTCTGTCTACTTGAGCAGAACACAGCGATGTTGTGAGCGTAAGCCAAGATTTTCACGTGCGCTGACAGTAACCTGAAGCCATTTATACGGTCAGATTTTTGTATAGCCAGACAGAGGGGCTCGAGATAGACTGCGAACAAGAGGGGTGACAATGAACATCCCTGCCTCACTGAAGAGCGTACGTGCATGCTTTCATTGAGCTCCCCATTAACAATGACGCGCGTTGTGCAGTTTTCGTACGCCCTCCGATATTACACAGCCCACATTAGCATGATCTAGCACGCTAAACAGAAAATCATGTGACACACGGTCAAAAGCCTTTGCGAGATCTAGCTGCATCATTGCCACCCTGTCGCCAAGTGCGTCGCAACATTCAAGAACACTTCGCGCTGTGTGCATATTAGTGGCGATGCTCCGACCCTTGATACCGCAAGTTTGATGGTTCCCCACTAACATTGTTATGACACCCTGAATTCTCTTTGCCAGAACCTTCATGAATATCTTACTCAACGTTGGTGAGGCTTATCGGGCGATAAGACCCCACCAACAGACGTTTTTCTGGCTCAGAGAACTTCGGTATGAGTACAATGTGCGATGTTGTGAAAGACAATGGCGTAAGTTTTTTCTCATATGCTTCGACAAGAACTTTCATCAAAATCTGGGCAGTCTGTCTTGAAATGTTTGTAAAAGGCGGCTCCTGAACCATCAGCGTCGGGTGCTTTACCCATTGGCAGTTGATCTATTGCTTCCTCTAACTCTTTAACGGATATTGGCTGTTCAAGACGAATTCTGACTTCATCGTCGAGCCTTGGCATAAGCGATAAAAAATCTTTTTGCAAACCTGCCTCCGCCCTTCGCGTGTGGCCCAGCAAGTCGTTGAAATGATCTGATTACGCGCTTGATAATATCGTTATCGGCCGACACCTTGTCGCCGTTTTGTATCTGACGTATTTCTTTTTGACAGGCGTATCTTTTTCATCGCCTAATGCGCGCTTTGTTGGCAATTCACCTGCCCACAGTTTCACGGCGCGTGTGCGCACCACCGCTGCGCTGTACTTATCTGTATTTATTTTTTCCAACGGCGCTTTTCTAGCAATTCACCTGCCCACAGTTTCACGGCGGGCGCGTGCGCGCACCACCGCTGCGCTGTACTTATCTGTATCTATTTTTTCCAACTGAGCTTTTGTATTTATTTCTTTGAAAAAGATTCCTGGCTGAGTGCTTTCTACACAAATGAGCAGCGCAATCTGCTCACGGAGCTGGGTTTCCTTCTGTTTTTCTTCAAAGCTTATAACGCTACTTGTTTCAATTGCCCTCATTTTGACAAACTGCTTAAATTCTTCCCACTGAACAGCGTAACTTGCCGGTTGCTCCATGAGCAGCTTTTCTAGCTCTTTTCTTACTCCATTGACAAAGCGTTCTTGCTCCAATAACTTATATTGAGTTTCCATAAAGCCCAATTAAAGCGCTTTTTAAAGCGATTATTGCCAAAGTTTTCAACCACTAGGCAATGGTCGCTAAATGACACCGGTTTGACTTCGTACGAGGTGCACAAAGGAACATAGTCTGTCGGCACATATATCCGGTCCAGTCGAGCATGGCTATCTCCCTGAAAGTGCGTGTACTGCGGACGCGTGCCAGTCATACAAACACTTCCTACATCCTATAAACAATAGTCACTGGCCAGAGCATTCAAGTATTCTGCACTCTTATCACGTACGGCCGAATGCTTGGCCCGGTCGACTGCCTGACAAACACAGTTCATATCTCCTAAGAACATAACAATCTTGTCGCATTTTAAAAACAACTCAATTCGCTCAAAAAAGAATTTGCGTTCCATTTTTACATTTGGTGCATACACACAAATCTCTCGAAAAAGCAGGTCACAGTACAAGAAATCGGCGACCAGGACACGACCGCTTTCACAAGAAAAGAGCGCCTGCATAGTTATGCCTTTGTCGTTTCTAATAAAAACAATGCAACCACCTGAGGCACCAGAATGACACACGCACACATCAAAGTGCGCACGAAAGGTAGACACCAATCGGTCAGTCGCTTCTTGGCTTTCAATTTTTGTTTCCTGGATTGCAGTTACGTGAAGGTCGTTCTCAACAACAAGCCGACTGAGCTGGCACTGTCGCCTTCTCGCTCCGAGGTCTCTAACGTTTAAGGTGGCTACACGTAGCACTTCGCGTAGGTTAGCTGCCATTTCGAAAACAAAGGGTGCCTTACTTTATAGCATCCAACTTCGTATTATACATATCTATCCCCCACACCCCAAAGCAAGCTCAGCGACAGAAAAAAAAAACGTCTATGGAGGCGGTTTACCCGCCTGCCATGAGTCAACCGGCACGTTTGGCCGCGGCTTTAAGGTCGAACGCCTCATACCTGGCGCTTTTGTCGGAGGCTCGTCACTACCGCTGGCGTCCAGTTGAGGCGCACTGCAGCCGTCTTCAGCGTGCGTACGTTTTCCGGCCGCGCTGTTGGTTGCGGCTGACAGTACGTCCATTGGTTCTACCGAAGGTTGGGTGACGCTCTCCGAAGAGCCCACAGGTGTCTCTGTCGCACCCCTCGGCGTGCCAGAGACCGGTGTAAGATCTACGGGAGCTACAACCAGCTGTCCGGACGCTGCGGCGACATTGGGTGGCGCCTCTGGTTGACCCGCCCGGGGAGGCGTCACGTGGATTCTGGCGCCGCTGGCTCACTTGCCGCTTTCGATGCTTCCTCCGCGTCAGCTTCGTCCATGAACAGCTCCGAGCTGTCCTCGCTGCTCACCCGCCCGGTGACGTTGGCGTAAGTACCAGCGCACTGCTCTTCCTCATGCCCGAACCGACGGCAGGAACCGCACCGTGGGATCCGGCGCTCACAACGGATATGTCCTGTGCCCCGGCATCGGAGGCAGAGCGGAGCCCTGCCCGGGACGACCACGAGCGCTCGCCAGCGACGCTCACTTGATGGGGCAGGTCGTCCAGATTCACGCCGGCGTTCACCTTGTCAGACACCCCGTGTACGCGCCACCGCTCCCTGGACTCGTCCGTCACCTTTCCAAATGGTGCGAAGGAAAGCCGCACATCTTCGTCCGGAACACTGTGAAGCAGCCAGTGCAGCTTCATTCGTACGTCCTGGTTAGCGGGGTCGATAACAAGACAACGGGCACTTTTCCCTTTCAGCTCGCCGGCACTGACAATCTTCCTCAGCGTTTCGTCGTCTTTGAAAGTGACTGCCCAGACATGATTCATCCGATAGGCGCCAAGGGCGACCACTTCCGGCAAGAGTGATAGCTGAGCGAGCGCATCACGAAAATCTTCCACCCGGTACGGGCGGGCCCTGACATCAGCGTGCAAAAATACGGTGTTCACAACAAAAAGCCCGGTAGGCAGACTCGGCAATACAGCCTGGTACTCAGATCCTGACGACAAAGCTGAAGCAAAAGACCTGTTTCCGCGGCCGGGCACGGCAGCTGAAGCCGCTCCAACGGAGCTCATCATTTCACGTCCGTCACGCTCGGTGGCCGGAAGTGGAATCCTACCGCTCGGCCATCCTGACGGAACGGTGCGGCAGCGAAGCGAAAGCAGCGCCAAACCTTCGTTTCGTGCCTTGATAAAAAAAGGCAAGCAACCTCTGTCAGAAGTGCGATTCGAACCCACGCCCGGTAGACCGGACTGCGACCTGAAGCAGCGCCTTAGACCACTCGGCCATCCTGACTTTTTTTTTATTGCCGGGCTTCGACAGAATACAAACATACACGGGTAGACACCCAAACTACAAAAAGGTAGCCTACAGCCTTCAGAGGGGCAGGCCTTGCCAGTTTAAAATTCCCTGAGTTCCGTCAAAGGTTTGAGCTTTGAAAGCCACTCAGGGGGAGATGCTTGTGTTTTCAGCACCTCGATGAACTTGTGCATTGTCTCACGAAAATACAATCGCGCAGGCCGCGCATCCGGGTCACAATGGAAGCCTGCCATTCGGGAGCGCCATACGCTATGGAGGCCCGCGAGCATTACTAAATCAAACGGCATGCCATCTTCTTTTGCTGTAGGCAGGAGTTAGATACCATACAAATCCAATGGTGATTCTTTTTTGATGGTCCTTTGAAGGACGTCCCAAAAATATACCCCTTCCCAACAGTGCAAGAAAACGTGGTCGATTGTTTCTGGTTGTTTACATATAAGGCAGTGGGATCCCCAAGGTAGGTAAAACCCCTTTTTTTTCTTGGAAAGATTTTAGACAGAGTCCCGGTGTGAAGCTTGAAGAAGAAAGTTTTTGTTCCCGGTGGTACCTGCATTTTTTCACCCTTTTCAGGACATCTCTTCCTGGGCCTCTGGAGGATATTGCCCTGTACATTGGTTCCGGCAATAAAACGTCACATATATCCTTGTACTTACAATGTTTTCCGCTGAACACCACTTAAATAATTTTTTGAAAATCTCCGTCAAAAACCTGACGCTAAACACAACCTCTTCAAGAAAACCAAAAATACCTCCAGTCATAGCCTCCGTTCCAACAATGAAATCTGGCACTGCACGCCCGAGCCTGACTTGGCATACGGTACGTAGAAAAGGATCTTTAACGTCTCGGAGAAACAAAAATCTGTTTACTATCTGCCGTATGAACAAGTGCCTCAGACCAAGTCCCCCTACCTTGACGCTCCTGAACAAATTTTTCCGGCTGCATCTCTCCCATTTTGAGTCGCATATAAAGACAGCGAAAACACGGTGCAGCTTTTGCACATTTAACCGTGAGCAGTGGAGTACTTGCATCACGTACTAGAGCTTGCTTATCAAAAACAAATTGCACACAGTTGCTCTTGCAAATACAGAGAAATGAGCACTTTTCAATTTTTCGGCTTTCTCGCGCGTTTCTTCAACCTGTGTTTTCCAAAAAGGCTCACTGTCCCTGTAAAATTCGAGGGGAACACCTAGGTATTTCACGGGTGTTGTCAGCCAAGAAACGGTGGCGAAAACAGCTGGAGTTGACGGCCATTCTCCGTGCCAGAATCCCAGGCACTTGCCCCAATTCACCAAACTTCCGGTGACCTCACTGAAACCCTTTACTGCTTCGATTGTCCTGCTTATGCTATCTTGGTTAACGCACAAAACAGCAACGTCATCTGCGTATGCTAAGAGCTTCACTTCTGATGCCTGTACACGAAAACCATGAATAGCCTCATTTCCTATAATGTTTAGGCAGAGGGTTTCTATATAAATACAAAACAGCAGGGGGCTGAGGGGACAGCCCTGGCGTACCGATCTCTGCACACTAATGGGGGCCCCCAAGGTCTTGTTTACTATTAACCTCATAGTGCAGTTACGGTAAGCCATGGCCACACCCTCACTGATAAAAGAACCAACGTTAATGTAATGTAGAATGCAAAGCAGCAATTCGTGCGCCACACAGTCAAACGCCTTCTCAAGGTCAATCTGAAGAACTGCGACCCGAGCATATATTGCGTCACAACACTCAAGCACGCACCTAGCCTTGTGAATATTCTCAACAATGCAACGCCCCTTGATCCCACACGTTTGGTGAGATCCGACTATTTTATGCATTACGGTATGTAGCTTGCCTGCAAGAACCTTCCTATAAATTTTGTAGTCTACATTTGTGAAAGCTAAGGGCCTTTACGACGTTACCTGTCTGAGTTTTTCTGTTTGTTCAGTTTTTGGTATGAGCACAGTATGCGAGGATGCATATGATGTAGGCAGAGCATGCAACTCATACGCTTCATTAAATACCACTGAGAGGAGCGGTGCTAGTTCCTTCTTGAAAGCTTTATAAAAAGCCGCGCTCAGGCCGTCGGGTCCCGGCGACTTTCCTGAGTTTAATTTTTCAATAGCCTGTTCCATTTCTTGTTCGCTAATTGGCAGCTCTAATCTTTTTCTGTCTGCGTCTTCAATACGTGGCATGGCTCCTAAGATATCTCCTTAAATCTTCCCATGTCAACATGCCTCGAAGCGAAAAGTGCTTGAGAGTAATAAAAAAATAAAAAAAGCCTTTGCTATGCTGTCAGCGTCAGATGCAGTGGCATCGCCCCATTGAATTTCCGCGACATGGTTTCGCCGAGCGTGCGCCCTTTCCATTCCTAACTCCCGTTTTGTGGGTGTTTCGCTCGCGGCGAATTGCTCAGCTCTCGCGCGCACAAGTGCACCGCGATATCGCTCTTCCTCTATCGTTTCTAGCTTTTGTTCGGTTTTTCTGACGTCTTCACTGAAAACACCCAGTGTCTTGCATTCCTGAGCTAATAACTTGTCCAGTAGGGACTTCAAATGTGCCTCGCTTAACCTTTCTTGAAAACGTATGCAGCTGGTCCTTTCTATTGCATACACTTTTATCTGCTGTTTGCAACTTTACCATTCTTCTCCAGCTGCCCGATTGCCATTAACGGTTACTTTATTAATTTCCTGTGCTGCAAACCCCGTGAAAATTTCGTATTTTAGAAGCTTATTGTAAAATTTCCAGAGGTCCCACTGGAAAGAGTTTTTACGTTTTACCGCGCCTATACTACATTTCACCAAGCAGTGGTCCGAGAAAGTTGCAGGAACAACATCGTAGCTTTGACACTTTGGCGACAGGTCGACCGATACATATATTCTATCAAGGCGGGCGTGGCTACTTCGTTGGAAGTGCGTGAACATCATGCCGCGCTTGTATACCACACATTCAGTCACGTCCTCCAATGCAAACTTATCGATCAAGCGACGGAGAAGTTCGGTGCTTTCATCGCGGTGGGACCGCGTGCTGGGTTTGTCAGCCGCGCTCTAGACACAATTAAAATCTCCCAACAATATCAGCTGTTTTTGTGTTTTTAAAAAACGCCGAATGCTCTCAATAAAAGCTGCCCTATCCTCGCCCACGTTAGGTGCGTAAACGCAAATTAGTCGCCATTCAGAGCAGGCGAAAGCAAAATCCACTACTACACAACGAACGGAAGGGCAGGATGTGTACGCCTGCACCTCGAGGCTAGGCAGCTTTTTTTACAAACACAATGCATCCGGCAGATGTGCCGACGGCATGGCTCACGACCGCATAGAATCTTGACGTAAAACGTTGCACGATGCGCTCGGTGTCTTGTTCCCCTTCCACTTTCGTTTCCTGAATAGCAAGCAGATCGATATTATTTTCTGTTAAAATGCGGTGCACTTGGCTCTTCTTCCTCTTAGCGGCAAAATCTGACATTGAGCGTTGCAAAAGTCAAGGAGGTTGCAGAAGCCATATTTAAAACGTGTGAAGACGCCGAGAGCACTGTGCTCACCTTCCACGTCTAGCATGAAGCTAGACGCCGTTGCCACCCCCGGAGCCGTCAGGAGCGGATGCCTGGTTTTGCTGCGGAGGCAGTGGAGGCGCCTTCTCGGCGACGCGCTTGCCTGCCGCAAGGTTGGGCGTTGGCCTGAGTGTTGATCGCCTGGACTGGGCTCTTTTTGCTGGCGGCTCCTCAAAGCCGCCACCTGCGGGCTTGTCCCCTTCGTTGTCGGTCAGGTAGTGAGGTCGCTTGGCTGGGGGGGGGGGGGGGGGGGGCGACGGTCGTCACACGGGCGCTGCTCTGGTCCATCTGTTCCTCGCTGGTCGGTGGCTGGTCAACATTTTTAGCTGGATGACTGGTCCCGTCGCTGGACGACCCTTCATTTGTCCCAGCAGGGATTACCGTCCCCGGTTCCTTCCCACCGCCGCTGGCCATGTTTCCGTCGCCGCTCGGGTGCCCAGAAGACTCCGTCGTCACCGCCGGTTTCGTTGTCACGTCGGTTCCTTTTGCCGCCTCTTCTGTCTCGACGACGTCCATAATGTGCTCCGTCGTGTCAACTCCCATTGCCAGCCCGGTTGCCTCTGCGTATGTGCTGACGCAGTCGCTGTCGGCGTGGCCGTAACGCCTGCATTTCGAACACCGCGGCGCTTTACATTCTCGCCGAACGTGGCCCGTGCCATTACAGCGCAAGCACTGCATCGGTCGCCCAGGCGCCACAAGGGCCAACTCCCCGGCGACACGTATCTAGTGAGGCAGCTCGTCGACCTTCAAACCAGGTTTCAGTTTTAGGAGCACAGTTCGTGTTGTAGTTACCTTGTCGTGGACGCCTTGAACGCGCCACCGTTCCCAGGTAACTTCGGTTACCTTCCCGAACGCAGCAAAAGCCGTCTTGATGTCGTCGTCGGCCACGCCTTCCAGCATCGAGTGGAGCCGTAGCTTGACTTGTTGGTCTTCTGGATGGATGATAAGGCGTCGCCGTCCTTTAACTTTCAGTTCCTTGAAGGCGAGAAGCCTCTTGGCTCCTTCAGCGGTCTTGAAAGTCACAGCCAAAACGTGGTTGATTTGGTACGCCCCCGAAGCCACCACGTCAGGGAGCGTACCAGCCTGGGCCAGCGCATCGCGAAAATCCTCGACCCGAAAGGGCCTAAAACGAACATCACCGTGCAGAAAAAGAGTGTTTAAAACCACACGTCCGGTAGGAAGCTGTGGCTAGATCACCTGATAATCCGTATCTTCGTTTCCCTCGATCCTGTTCCCGCGGCCAGCAAGGGCCGCTGTCGCCGCTACGCCGGAGCTCATGATCCCGCGTCCGTCACGCTCGGTGGCCGGAAGTAGTATGACCACTCGGCCATCCTGACGGAACGTTGCTGCAGCGAAGCGAAAGCAGCGCCAAACCTTCGTTTCGTGCCTTGATAAAAAAAAGGCAAGCAACCTCTGCAAGAAGTGGGATTCGGACCCACGCCCGGTAGACCGGACTGCGACCTCAACGTTTTTTTTATTGCCTGGCTTTGAAATAAACATACCAGGAACACACGCGTACATATATACACTGCGTTGTAAGCCTGAAACCCACGAGGGGCAGCCATTGTCATGCTAAAACTCCTTGAGTACTATCAAGAGCTCCAGCCGTGACAGCCACTCGAGAACACATGGTTGTAATTTCACCGTCTCCAGCTATATCTGTACGCTTTCACAGAAATACATGCCTGCCGGTCTTGCATTCGAATCGCAGTGATAACCGGCCATTCGAGAGCGCCGTACACTGTGGAGGCAGATCAACATAACCTTGTCTAATGGTACATCATCCTGGTTATCCGTTGGCAAGTATCTTATCCCATGAGGATCACGTTTTTTAATTATCCTTTGCAGTACATTCCACAAATACGCTTCCTCCCAGCATTGAGGAAACACATGATTTTCTGTCTCCGACTGTTTGCAAATGAGACAACGGGCCCACCACGGAAGGAACAGGCTCTTTTCCTCCAGGAATGATTTTATCGTCAATGTACCGGTGTGTAACAGGAAGACAAATGTTTTTGCGCTTGTGGAAACTTGCATTTTCTTTACACCTTTCAACATATTACTTCCTTTGCCTCCAGAGTATAAGACCCTCTACGAGGGCACCGGGAACACTACATCACAAAGATTCTTGTATAATGTTTTCTTATGAACCATACTCAAATACTCCATCGAAAAACGTACGCTGAGGGATTTCACACTTTGAACAATCTCTCTAAAGAATCTAAAAATACGGCCAGGCATACATCGCCTATAAACTACAACATCAGACAATGCTCGACCAAGCCTGTGTTGGCAAACAGTTCGCAGGAATGGGTCTCTTACATCACTAAAAAAAGTAAAGCGGTTCACGATCTGGTGTACAAATAAATGCCCCACCCCAAGCCCACCATCCTTCACCTGCCTAAAAAATTTGTCCTACTGCACCTCTCCCAACTGGAGGCCCAAACAAACACGACCGAACATCGGTACAATTTTTGCATATTAACATGGGTGCAATGCAACGCTTGCATTACATACAATAACATGCTTATTAAAAAAGGTCGCAAACTGTTGCTGTTTCAAATATTGACAAGTGAGCGTTTTTCTATTTCTCCGCTTCCTCGAGGATTTCTTGGATCTGCTGTGTCCAGTATGGCTCAATGTCCTTAAAAACTCTAAAGGCACTCCCTAATATTTGACAGGCGTTGTAGCCCATGACATATTAGCGAATGTGTCGGGGGTTGACGGTCATTCTCCATGCCAAAACCCCAGGCACTTACCCCAGTTAACTTGACTTCCTGTGAGTTCACGAAAATGCTTCACAGCATTGACTGTCATCTTTATACTCTGCTCATTTACACAAAAAACCGCGGCATCATCTGCGAAGGACAGTAGTTTAATTTCAAACTCCTGCAGTCGTAAGCCAGGCCACCGTGACGGACCGGTGCGACAATCAAGCGAAACCAGCGCGAAACCTGCGTTTCATGCCTTGATGAAAAAAAGAAGACAAGCATCTTCTGTCAGAAGTGGGATTCGAACCCACGCACGGAAGAC